>NW_006298968.1:337167-357482 GCF_000327345.1 Myotis davidii | reverse complement strand
TAGGGGACTGTCTAGGGCGGCGGGGGAAAATGGACACATATGTAATACCCTTTGTAATAAAAAATTTTTAAAAAAAAAGAAAAAAAAGAAAGAAAGGAGCCTCAGCCTATTTGGGGCTTGCTGGACTGTGGGAACCTATTGTGGGAGGATATAAGCCTATTGATTTGGATGAATTTGTAAGAGCAGTCAACAACTGAATGATGGTTTGATTTGGGTAGTGGGCACACAGTGCAATATACAAATTTTGTACACTTGAAACCTATATAATCCTATTAACTAATGTCACCCCGATAAATTTAATTAAAAGATGAATGAAAAATGGGGAATGAGCTGATTCCCACCCTTTTGTTCTTGTCAGATATACAGAGACATTTAGAAATAAAATAACTTGGAAATAAAATAAAATAACTAATGGTGGATTTTTACTGAGGAAAAATGTTCTCCGGGAGGCCTGCATTTATGGTATTTGGAGCCAGAAAGTTCAGAGTTCAAGGTGTTCTCATTTACTAACTCTGTGCTCTTAGTTAAGTTACTAACCTTTCACAAGCCTGTAAAATAGGATAATAATAACACCTGTTTCATAGAGTGGATTTGAGGATAAGGTGTTCAATATTTGTAACCTCTTTTCCACCTTTTCTCTGATTACCTTCTTCTCACTCATCTTTCGAATAAAAGTAGGAAATGGTTAGGAGCTTTAAGCTTTAGCTCTACTGTCTCTTTCAGTGTATTACTCTCTCAGTAAAGAGGCCACTCCACCATCTATATGACCATGGCATAAAGCAAGTACTGCTCACTGTTCCATATGCCATGCAGATGAAGCATTTGGATTAGAAGAGCACCAGAAGGCAGCAAACAGGGTCAGATAAACCAATATTGTGTCTCCTACTACAGCTACTGCAACAAGCTATGGTGTCAGAAAGAATGGCATGGAATGACCATTGGAGAGATGATTCTAATAATAGATAATATTATTAACATTTTAAAACTAGTGGTTTTGAGTAAATTAACTATAAATTTATTATGGTAGAGTCTAACTCAGCGGTTCTCAACCTGTGGGTCACGACCCCTTTGGGGGTTGAAAGACCCTTTCACAGGGGTCGCCTAAGACCATTGGAAAACACATATAAAATTACATATTGTTTTTGTGATTAATCACTATGCTTTAATTATGTTCAATTTGTAACAATGAAAATACATCCTGCATATCAGATATTTACATTATGATTCATAACAGTAGCAAAATTACAGTTATGAAGTAACAATGAAAATAATTTTATGGTTGGGGGTTACTACAACATGAGGAACTGTATTAAAGGGTCACGGCGTTAGGAAGGTTGAGAACCACTGGTCTAGCTGATCTATTTAAAACTTATCCTAATTTAAAAAAAATAAATAAAAAAATAAAACGTACCCTAATTTACATCTCTTTTTAGTTGGTAGAGTTATAGCTATTCTGCTAGCAATTGGACATTATTTGTAACCTTTACGTTACATCGATAGTCTCTACTATTCAAGTACCCTTAGTTGTTGTGATCATGAAAAAATTTTGAAGGTCTTTTACATCCCACTCAAAATTTGAGGACCAGGTTTACAAGAACCTGAGCCCTCCCACCTGAATATCACCTGTCATATGCAGAGTGAGATAAAAGATTAAGGGAACAGGAACCAGTAAGGTCTTTTTCAAAATTAATCAGGGGGTAGCTGATCCAAGTGGATAAGAATGTGTTAATCAGAGAGCCTCGATCTGGTGTTTCACAAACCAACTAGTTATTAAGGGCCCCAAAGTGGAGCCATCTCTTCTACTTTTCTTTCTGTTTAGCCATGAGAAGTAGAAAGGAACACAATTGACATCAGAGCTGTTGCACTGGGCCAAGGGATGAAGAGTAAAGGAAAGACACAGTGTTTATATGACAGGAAGAGGCAGACAGTGATGCTACATTATTTGCTGAAGGACATGATGGAGCCATTGCCATTGATAAGGCAGCCTGGCTAGAGGGACACTTGGGGTGAGTGTGGTGTCCATAAATGTTCAGGATAACACTTTAAAATCATATGGATCCCTGCCAAATAAGATGAACAACTCTGATGAAATGATGGAATGATCATTTTCTTTCACATACTCTTTATTTTATCACAATAACTGAAATTGTGGGTCCCTTTCTGGAATGTCCTCCACGTATTTATCATCCTGACAAGTTTCTACTCGTCCTTTTGGAGACATCCAGGTAACATGTTCCTCCTGCCTGTTCTCCATGATCCTCCACGTAGACTCACTAGAGCTTTCGAAAGTTCTGTGTCCCTACCTAGGGGTGATTGACACACAATGACAGTATTGCTGTATGCCATTGTTGTGCCAATCTCCCCTCTAGATTGTGAGCTCCTTGAGAGGAGAAACTTGCTTTCAACTCTATATCTCCAGTGTCACAAGCCTAACATGTAGTTGGTGCTCAGTGTATCTTTATTCATTGATGAATGCACTTGTGGATAATTATTAAGATATACATTGGGTCTCTCTCTCCTGAGCCTAATTCTAGAGAGAATTAGCCCAATGTGTGGCTGGGGAACACATTGCTTTCTTCATAAAGGGAATCTATGATAACTTTTCTCAGCTCCTGAGGGAACATTTAGCATTTTGGGATAGGGATTTAATAATTGCTTCTCCAGAGATCTGAAGTAGTTAAATGGCAAGAGAGGTAAATTGGGATCAGGCAGAGGGAGGTAATTTATGAACTTGGAAACAGCTAAGGCATGGATGAGAGAGAGAACTCTGTAGCGATGGTAACAGGATTGGTGTTAATGGCACTGATCATAGATGTGACTAAGGCACCCAGCATACTTCCCCATGTGCCCCATATTGAGTCTTTCAGGCCTCTAGGGAACCACAGGTAATCAGTGTGTTTTCCAAGTCCCTGTGGGTATGCCTGCGAATGCATTTGTCACCATCTAGGGTACTCAGGCGCTTATCTCTTTATTCATGTCATTTTATACTCCAAATTTACAAAGAGCTTTCTCTAGCTTATCTATACATACCCTTCACCATTTAGTTCCAGAACCCTGGGGGCATATTAGAATTTTATGTAATCTCTCCTCCCTGTCATCTTCCTCCCATTCTTTCTGTTATGCTTGGCTCTTGCTGGTAATATATTATATAAAGCTGCTCAGCTGCTGTAATGTTCAACTTCACCTCTTGGTTTCCCTTCTCCAATATTGCTGTTAAACCTCTGCTCCCCATAGCTTATGATTGAGACCCTATTCATAGTGCTTTATAAGTCCTGATGTGCACAATTGATGTAGCCATAAAAATAAATGGCCGTAAAAAAGAAAGAGAAAGCAAAAGAGAAGTGTTTTTTTGCTTAACCATGGACCTCCTTCCTTTAATGGCACTGGTGAATAAATTCAGTGAGTTATTCTATTTAAACACTTCTGTTTCACTGAATTTATATTACTTAGCAGATAGTTTTAGAAATAATTATGTGATGGGTGCAGCCCTGGATTAACTTGCTGTCCTGTTCCTGAATTGCACCTAACTTCATTTAAGAAACACCGAACGTAAAAGACATGGAATACATAATGATCATATAGGAATGGGAATTTCAAATGTAAACACATCCAGAAATCATCAAGTGTACCAATTGAAGAATGTTAGTTTTCTAATTTTTAATTATACTAAACACTGTGTAGTTTGCTGTGTTGTCTTACTTGGGTTTGTTTATATGTTACTATATCTTAATTAGAAGAAAAACACTGTTTTAGTGTTTGGTTTTTCAGTTGTAATGCTGCTTTATAGGACTTTGGACTTCAAAACCCAAGGAGCTAGTTTCTTTCTTGGCTTAAAGTTTTAAAGATTATAATGTGAAAGATTGCACTGGTTTTCCTTAATGCTGCGAACCTTGAGAGGCATCTGTTATTATGATGACGTTTTATGCTTCTGAGGGAATTTGCACCAGCGTCTCTGTGAAGTAAATGTGTATGTGTCCCTTGGCTCTATCTTTCCTTCTGTTATGAGTCTGCTCTCCATCCTGGGCATAATTCTTCCCACTTTATTTCACGTGTGCAGTGAGAACAGCAATAATGCCATGTGTTGATGCTGAAGGAGTGTCATAAGGCTATCATGAAACATCTAATTTTTAAATTTATGTAACCCTTAAACTATTATCATTATGCACTGTTTCTGCAGTGTTTGCTCTTCTGGAGTTTGATTTTAGAGTCATTTTCTCTCTCTCTTTAATGCTACTTGTGTCCTTTCTCCTGTAATGGGTTTGGATTGCAAAGATCTTACTTAACTTTCCAAATATATTATTTCTCTTTATACTCTCTGGTTACACACAGAATAGAAAATGCCCAAAAGGCAATCTGAAAACTGAAGGTTTTCTTTTCCTCTTTCTTCTCTACCTAGGCTTTTACAATTGTGATCTAAGGGGAGAAGTATTTACTCATTGCCTTAAGTATTTATTAAAAGCTCCTTTCCCTTGCCACCCCCCAGGATATATATTATTGCTGCCCCTGCTTTGGGTGTGCCAAAAGCCAATTAGAGTATAAAAGGTATTTAAGAATATTTAACTAAAGATTGAGAATCAGGTCTTTTTTTATTCTCTTTCTGGAAATTTGAGATCTCTTCCTGATGGTCTTAATATAATGTAAGTATCAAATGACAGAAATGGAGAATGACAAGGCAGTTCTATTAGACACATATTTCAATAATTTTCACCTTCAGTTTTTGGCACTAATGGCTATGATTCTCACTGTAACTTATGAGAATTAATTACCACTCATTCTATTTAGGTGCCCAAGTTTCTCCTCCATAATATAGTATAAAATGAGAGCAAGCTGGCTTAAGCCCTTGGGTAATTTACATACTAAAATAGGTAAAAAGCTTTATCATAACCTCCATTGAACTTCACATTTAATTTTTTTAATGGCACTTAAAAACAACAACAACAAAAGAACATTCCTGGAAATCACATTCTTTGTTATTAGAAATCAGAACTAAAAAAAAAAAAAAAAAAGGATGCCTGGCTCATTATAATGATTAAAAAAGTGACATATTAAAGCAGAAGATCCAGTATTCCTTTGAGAATCTAAAGAAAGCTTTGTAGTCATCCCTTAGAAACAGCATATGCATATAATTCTGTATATAATTTTAGGTGATTCACAGACCTAACCTCCAGTCTCTTGTCCCAAAGACATTTATGGACGATAAATTATACCCCAAGATATAATTCCTGACAGAAAGAGAAGAAGGGTTGTCCACACTTCAGTATCTGATTGTGGGTATTTTGTTACTAAGAGGTCTGGGGCCTTTAGGTGTTTTTTTTTGAGAACTTAGAATACATAAACTGCTCAGAATAAAGGCAGTTGATTATTTCAGGATCACAGGAGGGAGAGGCCATAGAGTGCAGTAGTTTGGAATTGGTTGCAGTGGAAACCTTTAAGAATGAATGAGATTGGTTAGATGAAAGTCTGGCTCTTTGCACCATGAAATCAGGGTCCCTATTTGGTTTGTCTTCACTGTCTCTAGGTTGGTGCCTGCTATTTACCAATAGGCTTTCAATAAAGGTGAATATAGTATTTTAGTGAAACTTAAACCAAGAAAAATGGCATTAACCCAGGATTGGAGTTCTACCTGGGCCTCTGAAGCTGAGTGAATGAAATGAATGTTGGTGACCCCTCTAGTTATCTCTGGTGATCAGTTGAGAGCATGGCAAGCATTTTATAAGAGTTATTGGGAGGTCAAAGCTACAAAATTAAGTGTCTTAATCTTATTGCTAAGGAACTAAGAAATAGCAGAAGTGACATACCCAATATTTTATCATGAAATTCTGATGAGCCTTAGGAGTAGAACTTGCTGAAGTGGCTCCAAATCTGAGACTGAACTGCCAGGCCTTAGTCTCATAGCATTGGAGAGGTTGCCATGTCTCCTGCAGTTCCTCTAGTTTAGAGCTTTTGATGCAGGCATCCTGGGGGATCAGGGACTGAGAGGCTACAACCCATAGTGAGCTCTTGGCTTTGGGCAGGAAAGAATTCAAACACAAACCAGCATAGAGTATAAAATGAAGTGAGTTTATTAGGGTGAAACAGTGAGACAGAGAATGGGCTACTGCACAGAGCAGCCCTACTTTAGTGGAATTTGCTTTCTTTATTGAGGTTCATTTAATCAGGGGGTGGGGTACTCAATCAGAGGGATGAATATTCATAATCTTCCCCAAAAAGGAGTGGGGATTTCTCAGAGAAGCTGTGTGGGCCATTTTGTGACCTTTATGGGCTTGATGGTGACACAGGATGTTCGTTTAGCTTGCTAATACATTGCAACTAGAGGCCCAGTGCACGAATTTATGCACAAGTGGGGTCCCTCAGCCTGGCTGGCTATCAGGGCCGATAGGGGCCGTCTCACCCAGTCCCAATCGGGGCCAATTGGAGCCAGCTGGCTGAGGGGAGGGACCACAGGAGGTTGATCAGCTGCGGGAGGCTGGCTGTGGGAGCGCACTAACTACCAGGGGCAGCTCCTGTGTTGAGCGTCTGCCTCCTGGTGGTCAGTGCATGTCATAGCGACCAGTCATTCAGTCTACCAGTCCTAACGGTCACTTAGGCTTTTATATAGATAGGGGGGCCCAGTGCATGAAAATTTGTGCATGGGGAGTGGGTCCCTAAGCCCGACATGCACCCGCTCCAATCTGGGAGCCCTCAGGGGAGCCCTCTCCAATCCAGGAGTTTCTACCTGTCTTTGCAATCCTATGAGCGAATTGTCTGAGACCCTCAACCCAGTTTGGTTTGTTGCTCACAGAATAATAGAGGCATTTTATTTTCTTTGCTTCATTGGTGGAGATTTCCTGGAAGTTTTACGATATCGTCCCTTTAATTTTTCCTAGGCACTCTGATTTTACTTATGTCTCTCACCTTTGCTTTCCCTCCATCCCCCACCACAACAGTAACTTGCTTCAGACTCACTTTGATCTAGTGTCTAGGACAGCCGTGGTCAAACTATGGCCCACGGGCCGGATTCGGCCCGTTTGAAATTAATAAAACTAAAAAAAAAAAAAGGACCGTACCCTTTTATGTAATGATGTTTACTTTGAATTTATATTAGTTCACACACTCCATCCATGCTTTTGTTCCGGCCCTCCGGTCCAGTTTAAGAACCCATTGAGGCCGAAACCGTTTGTCAGGTCAATTTGCATACTCACTCCTGATTGGCTGGTGAGCATAGTGGAGGGATGGTCAATTTACATGTTTCTCTTTTATTATATAGGATATAGATGAGTGTATGAGACTGGGGTTACCGTTAGGTGAAATTAGTCATTGTGTTATATCAAACTGGACTCTGCTGGTTTTAAGCCATAAATCCTGTGCTGGTGGTGGGAGGGGTCTTACATCACAGTTCCTATAGCTTTTATCAATTGCAGCTGTTCTGCCACACAACCTATCTCATCTGAGCCCTGTGCCTAATTTCCCAGATGGGGGAGGAAAGAAGGAAGGCTCTGTGGGATAACTAAGTCATTTTTAAAAAATATATATTTTATTGATTTTTACAGAGAGGAAGGGAGAGGGACAGAGAGTTAGAAACATTGATGAGAGAGAAACATCAATCAGCTGCCTCCTGCACACCCCCTACTGGGGATGTGCCCACAACCAAGGTGCTTGACTGGAATCAAACCTGGGACCCTTCAGTCCACAGGACGATACTCGATCCACTGAGCCAAACTAGTTAGGGCCATTTTTAATTTTGGCCTTTTCCTTCTTCTTTCAGTGCCATTTACAAAGGAGATATTATCATTAAACACAGTCCCTGCTTCTTACCAACTCCCAGCCCTTTTCTGCCTCCTCTTCCTACTTGTACAAATGGGCTCTCCATCTGCTGAGTCACTGCTGCAGGACAGTGACTCACCTAGTGGCTTTCCTTTATTCTGAGAGGTAAATTAACCATTGGCCATTTAATACTGATTCACTGTGGACATCAATTTCCTTTCTATATAATTTCAGATTTTTACATCTATTTGTCTATCTTACACATGGAATATGTGACAATGATGTTTTCCATTTTTAAAATCTCAACTTTCCCCACAGCAGCACATTGTCATTTCACTTCTTAATTCCCTACTGACTGTTATGAATAAAATGTTCATGTCCTGAAGTGCCTGAGACCCAATGTGTCCCAAATAAAGAGAATGGGCTATGTTACAGTCCAGTGCCGTAACGCATATCTCTGTGTGTGTTTAGGGCGTGATCCCTCCCTTCTCAGACTTCGATGTTTTAGAAGGAGGGGCAAGAATGATCATATCTCTTCTGCCCTCTCTCCATCTCCTCAGGGGAGAAAAGTGCCTTTGCCAAATGCTGAGTTGGGATAAGGAACTAGGCAGGCATATCTCCTTCCTCCTTTCCTTTGGCTTTGGAATTTGCCTGCCTGCTTTGGGAGCTCTTCATTCTGTCTTCCATGCCACCAGATGAACAAGAGAAGACTCGGCCACCCCATTCCCCCATCCTCCTGACCCCACCTCACTACACAGGGGTCAGGGCTGAAGTGTGGAGAGTCAATTCCATTCTGAAGTTGGATATTAGGAAAACTGTGGTTATCACACAGCTACACCATATCTATCATAAGGATGATATTTTTTATCTCGGATTTGCCATGCTCTTCTGTTTATTTCCACTGTAGAAATTGGGAAAGGAAAACCCCCACAATTTATTCACCGTCTCATACATCCAACACAAATAGGCTCATTTTGAGTCATTAAAAATTTGGATGACATTGCTCAGCCTGCTGTTTGAAAAAGCCCAGAGCAAAGCCTATTAGAGTGAACTGCATTTGGGAAGAAGCCTATGAATTTGAAATTTTGATTTTAGGTGCAGGGTTTATCATTTAGATATGACTGGAGATTTTTTTTTCTTGCCTTTTTATCACAAACCTGAGAAATATCATACTGACCTGATTTTTTAAGCGGACATCGTGAGTAGTAACCTGAAATTACCAGGTGTAGGTGCTTCAATCCGTTTCTTAAAATTTTCTATATCCCTGATTTCTTAACTATATGATGGGGATGATAGTACTTCACCAAGTTGTTGAGAGGAATAAATTAAGTGAGAAAATATATATGAGAAACAGTTCAGTACCTGGCCCATCATAGGCATTTGATAAATGTTTAATAAACATCTATGGTGTAGGTGTTGTAATAAAAAGAATATTCTCTATAAATCCGTGAACTCAGTAACCCAGCCTTTTGCTATCCAGATAGAGCAATTTAAAAAAAGGAAAAGAAATAGGTCTGTTATTGGTGTCAACTTAAGAAACATACAGACCTGTAGAGAATTTTATAAGAGTTTATTTGAGCCAAACTGACAATAATTGTCAGGAAGCAAGAACTCAAAAGCTCTGGAGAATAACACTTTTGCAATTTCTTTTATGAATTTGAAATTAAAGAGGGGAAATCAAGGAAGATTATAAGAAGGTGAGTGAAAGCAAGGCCAGCATTGGATTACAGGACAGTTAACAAGATCATGTGCTCCTGGAGGATGGTGGCTGTTTATTTCAAAGGTGTGTTAATCTAGATGCACAGAAACCATGGCCTGCTTGCTTAAGGCCAAGATAAGCCTCTTACTAAAAAGTTATATGGCAGGGACATGACTACCCGCCATGACCAACCCAGCTGGAAATTTAGGATTAGATCACCCTGTGAGGTTACTTTCTGTAGAACGCCCCCTACCCCGCCCCCCCTTTTTTTGTCCACATTGATGATCTCATCTTTTCTATTTATTCTCTAAATTTCTTTTTATTTAGAATTCAACCAGTGTCATCTTGATCCTTTAGGATCTAGTTCTCTATGTTTCTATGTGATGGGATTTTCTTTTAAAATTGTCAACACTACTTTAAAAAAAAAGGAAGTGCCAGAAATCTGCTGCCAGCTGGGTCTCTTGATGGCATCCTGACTGACCTCGGGACCGAGAGGACAGGGTGGAGAGACTGGAAGGTGGCCCCTGCTGCCAAATGAGTCTAAACTGAGTTTGAGGTGCAAAAGGAGAGAGGCAGACAGAAATGTTTCAGGACAACCTCAGAATGTTCTTTCTTGTAGGTCATGAAGATAAAACAAGTGCCACCAAACTGCTTTAGCTTCTTTGATATTCCTGTGGAATAGCTGAATTTTCTGTTTGTAAGTACTCGTGAGCCATATATTTGGGGGGTGGAAAATGGGAGTTGGAGTTGGTTCCCAACTCTTCATCATTTCTGCTACCTCCCAGGGTGCCATTGTAGGTGGTTTTCCCTGGGCATGTGCTGTGGAGGAAGGCTTTGCATCAGTCCATAACCTCACCATTGTGAGCAGTCCCAGAACTGGTAGATTCCAATAATTTCCTACTAGGTTTATGGTTTAAGAATTAAAAAAAAAATAGGAGGAAGGAATTTTTTCTCATTTCTAAAGATCTGAGCCTATTGGATTTGTTTGCATCTACATTATGTTTGGCAACGAAGAGACCATACCATCTCTGTGCCTAGGAAAAAAGATCATCTCTCTCCCAGTGGCTTTAGGAGGATTGGTGCAATGCAAGTGTGGCAGTCTGGAGGCTGGCCTGGTACGGTGTGGATAGGACCCCTGGCGGAGGGCTCCTCAGCGGAAGGCTCTGGTTCTGCTCTCTCATTAGTTACCTGTAAGGGAATATACTGCACCCTCTGAGCTTCCTGGTGATTTTCAGAAAAACAGGGATTAGGCTCAATGACATCTTAATTCCATTTCAATTTAAATATTAGAAAAGGTATACCTTACAAGTCAGAAGGGGGATTTAATTAACCTTCAGATTTGTGAATTTAAAAAATGTCCCTGTGGTAGTAAATGTTAAATATTCAATTATATACCATGTTCATAATTTAAACCCACTTTGTATGTTTATTAAGCTTGAAGCTTTTTATTGTTATCTGATATTTGATTATTAGCAAGTTAAATAGTTGCCTATGTAATTGAGAATAATCACATGTCCCGCAAAAGTACAGGTATTGTGGTCCCCGCTTTTCCACAGGGGTATGTTCTAAGGCCCCCAGTGCATGCTTGAAACTGTGGGTACAACTGAATCCTATATACACTGTGTTTTTTCTGTACATACATACCTATGATAAAGTTTAATTTATAAATTAGACACAGCAAGAGATGAACAATAGCATAATAAAATAAAACAATTGTAACAATATACTGTAATAAAAGTTATGTGACTGTGGTCTCGCTGTCTCTCAGAATATCTTATTGTACTGGCATGACTCTTCTGCTGATGATGTGTGATAATATAATGCCTATGTGATAAGGTGAAGTCAAGTGAGTGATGGATGCATTGTGACATAATGTTAGGATTGCTACTATAAGGGTTATTTAACCACAAGTTCTGTGATACCCTGACAGTTGATCTTGTAACTGGGATGGCTACTTAGTGACTGACTGGTGGCTGGGGGCTAGTGTATACAGTGTGGATAAGCTGGACAAAGAAATGACTCATGTCCTGAGTGGGAGGGAGTGGGATGGCATGGGAGTTCACCACACTAACCAGAACAGGGCACAATTTCAAATTTATGAATTGTTTATTTCTGGAATTTTCCATTTAATATTTTTGGACCCAGGTTGACGTTGAGCAACTGAAACCATGGAAAGTAAAACCACAGATAAGGGAGACTACCATAATTCAGGAATTGGAGACTCTTTCCTTATTAATGTCTGTTTCAGATATTAAAAATATACCCATAATCTGAGACCAGGAAAATTCCAAGGTCATATAGACCACATTTTATGAGATCTATTTTCACATTTTTATATCACTGAGATTGGAATTTGCCTTATAATAGAAGGCATCTTAACATTGTGTCATAGAGTAATTGGGGATTTTTTTTTTCTTCATAATACTTAAAATAACAACATACTTGTAATTAATGCCATTTTAAATTTGTTGAAATACAGTAAATATTAATTTACTATGAATTTCTAAATTTAAAACCAACTTTTTAGTCTTACATAAATAAATGCATTTTATATGCTAATCCTTAAAATTAAATCAGCATTTCGTGAACCCAATATATCCTAACATAACCATGTTAAGTACACTAAGTTATATTGCACATTTTTTTATGCAGCAAAAGTTCCAACTTGAACCTAAGCAGAGATTTAATATGTGTGGGCTTGTTGGTGAACCTGGGTATGCCTATGAGATCTTAACGTGTATGTACTGCTTTATATGAGGTACTCTCAGAGGAAGAGGAATGTTTGGTTTTGGTATCTGTGACAGAACACAGGTATATCAGTTGGATTCTCTGGGAAGCAGACACTGGTATGGAGTTGGAAGTGCAAACAATTTATTGGGAAAATATCCATGAATGATAAAAGTAAGAGGAATTATTTTGAGGAGGAAAAGCCTGCAAATCTGATAAAATCTTCACCAACACCACAGGGAGCTCTGGAGCAAAGACTGTTCATGAGATTGAGTTCCCTGCTGAGCAGAAATGTCCTGGTGCTAGAACCCCCACCCCACCCACACTCTGGTTGTGGCTGTCCAGGAAGCATGGTCTCAGCTTGAAAGCTAAGGTGGATCTTGAACATCCTCCAGGTAGAGACTATTAGTGACCTGCTCTCCTTGCAGGTGAACTATGGAAGATGGGAGTGTAGGTCAAATTTTTTTTATGACAGATCTGCTAATTGCTCAGGACAGCACAGCACAGTGTCTGTATTACATAGCAGTTCTTATCCAAAAAGTTATATCTGAATCCAATAGTGAAAATTGTGTCAACAATTATGTAGGGTCTAATATTTTACTCTCCTTACAAAGTAACACGTTAGCCTGCAAGTGTCATGGTTGCTGAAGATAGGAGACTCCTGGGTCAGAGACAAAGGACTTTATTACTCATGGCACAGTAGATGGCATGTTTGCATGTTCTGACAGGGGGATGCAAAGGGGACTAGGTGGTGTCTGCACATGCAGTGGGTTGTGTTACAGGAGAACCTCAAGCTTAGAGAACATGAACGTTTCATAATGCGCAGAGAGCCTGCCTGACTTTTGCCGGCGGGGACAGTAAACAAATCTGTCCTTTGCTCCAGAGGCAGATACTCTATCTTGGCTACACAAAGATCCTTAGAACAATAATCCAGAACAAAGGCAACTAGTGTCTCTGCTCATAAGATGTGCAGAAATGTGAGAGACCCATGAAGAATGGTCTTCCAACAAGGTCTCCAAACAGAAGTTGAAGAAAGTATTTTCACAAGCGACTCTGGAATACAGTGGGTTGATAAGTGTAGACACAGAGTAAAGAGAAGGACACTTCCTACTTCTTCCAACCCAGAGGGGATTTAGCTCCAAGAAAATTATAGGGGAAGCCATGCCATGTAGGCATCTCAAATGTTGGCTGTTTTATTGACACTAACACCAGCACTGTCACTGACTTCCCCTCTCAGTGTTTGACTGTAGTGAGTTGGGAAACAGCCTGAAAAATGATGAGAAGATTGTGAAAGCTTTGTAGGTACTCTTTCAGGGCCTCTAGAGATAGCTGGGCTGGGATGCAGGGTTAACTTTTTATGGGACCAATTTCTGTCTCCTATACAGGTGAAAATAAGAGGCAGAGAAATTTGAGATTACCTTACTGGGGATGAGATGGGCCAGTAAGCCAGGACAGGTGGAATGGGGAAACTGAGATAGTCAGTTAAATGGCCAAGTAGATTGCAGCCATCCTATATAATAAAAGCTTAATATGCTAAATGTTCAGTCATCTGGTTGTCCATTCAACCAATCAAAGCATAATGTGCTAATGATATGCTAAGGTCGCTCAACTGCTTGCTATGCCATGCAATGACTACCAGGGAGCAGACGCACAATGCAGAAGCTGCTCCCTGGTGGTCAGTGCACTCCCACAGTGGGAACGCTGCTCAACCATAAGCCAGGCTTACAGCTGGCCAGGGGGAGCAGGCCTAAGCCATCAGTTGGACATCCCCTGAAGGCTCCCAGACTGCGAGAGGGCACAGCGCCCCCCCCCGCCCCCCAGCCCCCACGAGTGCATGAATTTTATTCACTGGGCCTCTAGGATAGAAAATCTTCCCTTCACTAACTTAGGACAATAATGAGTAAATGGTTTATACTTTTTCTCCTCAACCAGAGGATAAATAGCTGGTACAAAAATCCAATTTGTGCCAACCATCACCAAGGACGGATATGTTTAGGGAATAAATCTCATTTTGGCGCATCAGCACAAAGCTGATGAATATTCTGTTGAGATCCTTTCCTAAACTCCTAGCCTTTAAAACCCTCAAGAACAAGGACCTAGACCTCGCTCTCCCTCCTGGGAGCAGCCTATGTCTTTCTTTCTCCTTTCTTTCTCAGGAGTGCTTTTTCTCCCTGAGTTCTAAGGGTCACCATGAGACTTGCTACCAAGGGAACAAATGCTCATCCTAGGCTAACCCCCTGAACCTGTCTCCAAGGCCCCCTTTTCGCTGACTTCTCAGTGAGCCAAAGCAGCCCCACCTCAGCTCATTTCTTCCCTATAACATTTCTGAAGAGACAAAGCAACCCCTCCGAGGCTCTCTCTCTGCTGCGTCTTCTATCCTAAGGCCTTCCTCGTTTCACCGTCTCCAGCTTTAATAAACGTACTCTCAAAATCACTTGGACTGGTATTGATATTGTGAAATCTTTCCTCCATGAAGTCAAGAACCCACACACTACAGGCCATCCTGAGGCAGACCTGCTCCAGGCCTAGTTTCTGTCCAGGAACAGGGAGGCCTGATTAAAGAAACTCGGGTCACACCATCGGTGCTTACTCAGTACTTTTTGTGAGTTCTTTGACCTACGCATGGCTATATTTAGTAACTATTTTCAGCCTAATTATAGTTGGCAGTGTGTCTATTTCCAGTTTTGTCCCCTAACCTTTCTTTCTCCAGAATGCTAAAGGATGGAGTAAGCAAATAATTTCATCATAGGTAAAAAAAATATTAAAGTTTAGAATTAATGAAAGAACTTCTCATTAATTCAAAACCTCATTTCAAACCTCAGTTCAGTATTTATCTCCTACTTGAAGCAGGTTTATTTCAGATCAGAGTGGTGTCTTTCTCCTTCAACTCCTATGACTAATTGTAGGGATGGCAAAAGTGTTCGCCATCTATAACTAATAATCTGAGAGCGGCTAGCCAGAATGCATTGTTGATCATATCAAGGCCATGTCCCACCTCCTGGGAAAGGCAGCGACCAGCAATGTGGACTGTGAAGTTGGCATATGAGGTTGCAGCATGCATGTTATATATTTAATAACACGTGCCCAACTAGTTATTTAAAAGGTTTTGCACAAAAGACATTTTTTCCCACACAGAAGCAATGAAATCTCATGAACAAGTGTTCTTTTTCCAAAGATGTTTGAAAAACAGTATATGAAACTCTTGGGAGTTCACAATGAACTGTACCATACAAAAGCTATTAGAAATCATGCATTAAAGAAACTTTGAATATCTATTATCTAGAATCTACTTTTTTTTTTTTTTTTACTACAGAACCTCTTTTCTCCATGGTACCGTAAGAACTAGTTATTACATAACATCCTGTGATAAGCTTGTTTTATTCTCTTGTGTAGAAATATATAACTCTTTAATTATTTACTTTTTCATGTATTTGTTTATCTCTTTCTGCACTTACTCTAAACTTGACAGAAAACCCTTATCTTACCCTTTTTTGTATCACTTGCTGAGCCAGCATGGTACTTCCTAGTAGTTACATACTTAATAAATGCTTATCAAACATTACATTAAAAAGTTTTAAAAAATATTAAACATTGAAATAAATTTAAAAATCCCAATGTGATTATGAATTAAGAGGTAACTAGTTCTGTTAAGTACTACAGGATATATTAGTTTGGCTAGATATCAAAATTGGTGATTTGTATATTTTTTTACAACATATGTGTACTTTCTTAAAGCTTCTATTGCCTTAAATATTAACTATTTAAGTATAAATTTCTTGGAGCCTACTTTTAGAGTTGCCTCTGTTTTCTAACTCCAAGTATTGAATGGCTTTTTAAAATAGCTATTTTCCCATTTTTTCCTTTTAACAATTTATTATTTATTTCCTCCAACAATACTAATAATTCTTTCCAAGTTTAACACTGTTAGGTTTATAATTGCATATTTTAAAACAATTGTGTTACTGAAAATATCACAGATGATTGTAACAGAGATTCTTTAATGCCCCAGCTGTTCCTCACTATTTCTGCTGGCTATTTAGGGTTTACTCGGTGTAGACAAGGTATGGGTTGTGCACCAGCTCTCCGTTGTTTTTTGTGGCCCCTGGTAAGCCCTTAGGTCTATTTTGGTGCTTGGCTGGAGGACTGTCCCTCAAAACACTATTATTTTTCCTGGACAAGAAAAGCATAGTGAAGGAAAAATAACTCAATTAACCTCTTGAATTTTTACTATGTTTTAGGAACTTGTTATTATATCTGAAAGCTTTATAACAATTTTATGAGGCAAGTACTGACATATTTTACTCAGGGACTGGAAGCTGAGGTAAGTTAAGAAACTCACCTAAAGTTAAATTGCTAGTAACTAGTTTAAGTGGGATTAAAGCCTATAGGTCAGTTCTAACACTACCCTATGCCACTTTTCATCCATAACTTTGGACACATTTGTACTATTTGTGTAGTTAAAATAGGAATGATTAGGCAAAGTAGGCCAATTCAGACTGTTCATGCTGCATGGACATGGCAACACCTCCTTGCTTTTCTTCATGCATTCTCCTACTCTCTGGATATGTTTCATCTTAAAATGATACAAAAGTGTTTCATGGTAACCTTTAAAAAGATGTAATTTTTTGCTATATATTTGAGTCTAATTCCCTCTTTTTCACATTCACTCAACACCTACTGAAAATTCAATTAATGTTGAGTCAGCTAGTAATGTGTATAGAGAGTCCTAAAGCATATGAATAAGAGAATTGAGATGACAACTATTGTATAAATCTTTCCTTTAAAGCCAGAATTTGAGGTTTAAATAATAAAAGGCTGCCTCTGTAAGACTAAGTTTTTACATCATTGACTCATCTGAGACTTATTAGTCACCTGTAGCGCAAGCAAAACATAATGAAGTACTTAAAACTAGTTTGTATGCCATAAAGTATTTCAAATCCATGTATTTGTCATTAGCAGAAGTGTGTGTTTTTGTTTGCAATCAGTGTTTTCCATAAGAACTTTAGGCCTTAACTTGGTTTCCATCTGGTAAGTATTCTAAGAATGTTATCTTCCTCAAAAAGCTCATGATGTGATAAGTTACAAAAAGAGAAGCAGAAATGTTTGCTCCTAGACCTTCTACCATCTGATAAGATTCTGCATTTTGAAATTTTATTGAGTCACGGAGCTTGCAGGAAGAAGGGGGAATTTCTAAAATTTCCTCAAACACAAACACATGAGGAATAAAATGCAAAAAAAACAAAATAAAATCTGTGATGCAAAATCAGAACAGTGAGATAGTATTGTGAAAAGGCAGATAAAATAAGGAGATGGAGTCGTAGGTGTGCATCAGGGTTGAGTGGCTGATACCAAGATTCCCATTTAAGCTGGGGATCCTGGAATGGGCTAGAGTGTTCTCAAGTTAGAAGTACTAGCTGGGTCTCAGAAGAAACAAATTTAATTCTTCTCCAGGTGATAATAAATTCAATTTAGGCTTCTGTGTTTTTCCAAAAGATTGGAGAGCAGGGCCTATTAAGAAAGGTGAACAGTGGTAGAATACTCGTGCTTTGAGCTGAGACCTCTTCATTCAGTGTTACTTTTTTCTCTTTCTTGCCTTCTTCTTTCTTACAGTAAAACAGCAACATTCCAGGAGCAGTGGTGAACCAGAAAGGAAGCAAACCCTTGCAGGAACTGAAACCTAGCTTGTAATAATCTCAATTTCTAAAATTGCATTCAGGTGATCCCATATTGTTAGAGTCCTTAACCGCTTGCCAAAAACAGTGCACAAATCTCTCTTTGGGAAGATAAGGAGGACCTAAATTGAATTCTAAACCTTTTATATATAACTAGAGGCCTGATGCACAAAATTCATGTAAGATTAGGCCTTTGCAACCCCAGCTGCCTTGGCCCTCACAGACAGTCCCAGCTGCCTTGGCCCTGCAGCCCCAGCTTCCTCCAGAAGGTCATCTGGAAGGTCATTCAGCTAGTAGGCCATTCAGTCAATTTGCATATTGTGCTTTTATTATTATAGATAACTGGCATTCAAGTAAATAAATAATAAAAAGAGCACATAACTAAGATGATATAATCAAAATATAAGAGAAATAATAGCTAATGGAATAATCCCATAGGGGACCCAGAAAATGGAGGTATCGACAGATTTTAAAGCACTATGCTGACTATGTTCAAGATAATTTTAACAGAGAACTAAATGGAAACTCTAGAACTAAACAAACAAAAACTGAAATTGAGAATGCAATGGTGAGTATGACATCAGATTAAATCCAACAGTAGAGAATATTACTGAACCAGATGATAGTTCAAATAAATTTTTTTAAAGACAGAAAATTGTAAAGTAGTATGAGAAGTTTTGGCGATAACCTGAGAAAGGTCTAACATTTGGAAAATTAGAGTTCCTGGAGGAGAGGAGAAGGAAAATAAAGCAGAAGTGTATTTGAAGTGATGATGGACTTATAATTTATCAAAAATGGTTAAGGAAATCAAACCATAGATTCAAGTTATTTATGAAACCTAAGCAGGTAAATAAAAGATAAATCACACATAGGCAGATCACAGTAAAACTGTTGAAAAATAAGACAGAGAAATACTTAAAAGCAGAAAAACATTTTGTTATGACTCCAAAGAAATCATAGGAGGATTTGCCATCTAAATTTATGATATATAGGCAAAGCTATGTTGAGAGAAATTTTTAGTTTTAAGTACATATATTAGAAAAGAAGAAAGAGCTCGTAAGCTAATAAGAAGCAATGGAAGCTAAAAGACAATGAAATAAGTGCTGAAAGAAAATAACTGTTAATCTAGAATTCTATTTCCAATGAAAATATTCTTTAAGAATGAAAGTTAAATAAAGTAATTTTTCATACAACCAAAAACAGAAGGATCATCACTAGCAGATCCACACTAAGAGAAATGCTAAAGCATGTCTTTCAGAAAGAAGAAAAAAATAATTCCTGACAGATTACTGGAAGTGCAAGAAGAAGTTAAGAGGGCCAAAATGAGTAAATATGTGAATAAACCTACAAAAATATTCATTGTTAAAATTATAATAATAATATCATCTTTGGAATTTAAAATATGTGGTTTAAAATACATGATAAGAGTGTCATGTAATATCTGAAGAGTGGTAAAATGAAGTCACATGGTTTAAGGTACTTTCATTGTCTAGAAAGAAATAAAAGTACTCAATTATGTTAGATTTTGATAAACCAAGAACTTATGTTTTAATATCTCAGGTAAATCCCCCTCCCCTCAAAACAAAAACAAAAACAAAAACCCAGTAAAGTGTTTATATTAAAAGTCAGTTATTCAGAGAAGGTAAGAAAGAGAAAGAGTAACACTGAATGGTGATACTTTTAGCTTGATTCTTTGTGGTCCGAGAAAATTTGCTCAAATTCAATATGTGCTAAGTCAGAAAACATGTCTTAACACATGTAAAAGGAAGACTTGTGGTATCAGATATCATGATATGTTATAAAGCTATAGTAGTTAATATATTTAATATTTGTGAAAGGATAGGCATACTGATCAGTGAAACTGAATAGGAAACCCCCAAATCATACATAAAAATATAATTTTTAATGTTATATGTATAATATCTATAATAATCAAGGTGTACTAAATGACATTCCAATTGCAGCTCTAAACTAATTAAGCTATTTATCTTTTTTAAAAAAATCACTTAGGAGGGATGGTAGATTACCAGGAAATCTGGTTTTTAAGGGCAGAAAATTCATGACAATTAGATTGTTCTATCTGCACCTGAGCAGAACCCGTGTTACTGTGGCATGGCTCCACTGAGGGAACGTCCTGTTCTCTCTATTGCCTGACTAGTTCCTAAGCATTCAAGAATCTATTTCAGATATTGAGATGTTCCCTGCTTAATTAAGTTTCTCTGGACTAGTTTAAAGAACAGTTCGTCGGTCTCTTTGCTCTACTGCCTTTGTGAGAAATATAAATTACCAATGTATTTTTGGACTCAAATCACAGTAATGGAATTTATTTATATGTTTGCTCTATCAGATTGAATTGCTTGATGATAGAAGTCATTTTTATAGACAGTAATTTTTGCCAGTCTGTGTGCAAGCATTGTAGATACAGAAAAAATATATGCATTGAGACATGGCTGGGTTCATGAAAGAGAAAAGGA
>NW_006298968.1:333976-337106 GCF_000327345.1 Myotis davidii | reverse complement strand
AGTGGAGGGTGGTACATCTTTTGAATTATCTCTGAGCCCTGTGCTAATCACATTTACATATATGGAGTTATGGAATTCTAGAACTTGAATAGACTTTGAGACCATTTACCAAATCTTCTTATTTTATAGAAATAACTAAGCTCATCCAAGGTCACCTGACTATTTGGTTGTAGAAAGCATTAAAATCCAGACATTCTGACTCCTGGGCCAGTGTTATTTTCCCATATTATATTACTTACTGTTCTGGCCTTTCTAAAATAAAGGACAGAATTTAGTATGTCAAAACCCATGTGTATTATCTGGCCACAGCACACCACTAGAATGAGCTAACACTTCCAAACTAACACTGTTAGGTTTGCTTAAGAGGTTGTTTTGTATCATTACCTTGCTTTGAGAACTCAGGTACACATTCATATGGATTATGTGGTTTAATACCAAATTGTTACATGGTTTAGTCTCTATATTATTTGTAAAATCCAAATCACTAAATTATTCTAATTTATGTTAGAGAGAAAAATATCTGTATATTTGTACCCTGGGCTAGACAAATAGCATTATTCTTCTTAAAAACCTAAAGTATAGGTAAATTTACAGAATTAAGCATTTTTAATGCTTAGATTATAAGACTGTCTATAATTGCATCAGGTCAAACCTCTCCCTAAAATTTGGTTTTAAGCTGGATTATATCCAAATAATCAAGACACTTTTATTTAATATTTGCTTTTACAGTTTTCATAAAGTTTAATGAGCCACTTAGTTTGATATAATTTTCTGAAGTCTGTAGTGTTTTTGAATAAACTTTGCCTTCAATTCCTATTAAGATTTCTTTCCTGTTGTAAAAAAGTTAGTCTCATTTAGATTACAAGAACTACAAAATAAAATAAAATGCTTTTTTCTGGCTTCTAATGATGTTTCAATATAAATCTGTATCATTAAACCACCTAGATAAGTAAAAAATTCAACTGAATATCATGCATAATTCCAAAGTTTTAGCTGTTAGGCCATTAGAAACTTCCAGATAACCACTGGTCATTTGTCAAAAATCTGAACTCAATAGAATTTCCCTTATCTGGAGACAGAAGGTGAAGGAACAAGAGCCATTGTGGATAGAAACAGAAGATGCTTAAATATATTATTAGTTATATGTATTTATAACTATATATATATTAGTTAATCTTATATATAATCTACCTATATATATTAGTTAATCTTCACCTGAGGATATTTTTCCATTGACTTTTAGGGAGCGTGAGAGAGAGAGGGTTAGGTAAAGAAACATCAATGTGAGAGAAACACATTGATTGCTTGCTTCCTGCATGAGCCCTGACCAAGGCCCAACCCAGGAGGAGCTTGCAACAAAGGTATGTTCCCTTGACCTGGTAATCGAACCTGGGACCCTTTGGTCCACAGGCTGACACTCTATCTGCTGAGCCAAACTAGCTACAACTCACTAGCGATATTTTGACTAACACATCCCCAGACTGTTAAAGAATGTATTAGAAGTTTCTTTCCTATCGTTCCTGACCTCTGTAAATGCAGGTATCTGATTAATTAATTTGAGAATCTGAAATTATCAGCTTTTCCTAAAACCAAACTTCACTGTATCAGAAATAGATTGCCATGAGAAGTCTCTTATTAAAACCCACAGAAATGATGCTGTTTGTTATGAATATAATTTAACTACTTTCCAGTTCCACCGTTTCCACTGTGTGTGTGTGCGTGTGTCTGTTTGTGTGACTGCATGTGCATTAATTGGAATTTTATTCTATTTTCTCATTTATAAAAGGGGACAATAACTTCCCAGTGGCTGATAGCTGAGGGAGCTATTCGGAAATGAGATTGATTGTTGATTCACTGAGCCCCTGATATTTGCTCCATTGGGAGAAGTGCCCTGTGGTTTCGCTGGGGCTGCCAATCACATGATCATACCCCCAGCACCCAGTCACAGAAGTAGCTAAAG
Organism: Myotis davidii; assembly: GCF_000327345.1. Taxonomy (NCBI): domain Eukaryota; kingdom Metazoa; phylum Chordata; class Mammalia; order Chiroptera; family Vespertilionidae; genus Myotis; species Myotis davidii. The sequence continues at coordinate 335,146 of NW_006298968.1, read as the reverse complement.
AGTGATGACATGGCCAGGGAGCAGCAATGGGCCTAGACCAGTGTCCTTCTCTAGAATGTTCTAAATATAAATTGGAAGAAAAAAGGTATATTTTCTCTGTGTTCAGGAGCTATGAGAATATAACTGTGTTCAGGAGCTCTGCAAATGTGGCCATGTTACTGCCACATGAAAAAACCTGAGAGAGTAGTGCCATCACACAGTGATGAATCAAATAGAGCAGACCGAGAGGGAAAGCAGAGACAGGACCCATGACATCCAAGTCCCTGTCCTGGCCCTGCTCCCAGCTGGGCTGCCCCTCATTCTGGTTGTTCTTTGATTCTGGGGCATAATCTAGGATCTTCATGAAATACTTTTCACACAAATGGATTTGAATTGCATCTTCCTCATAATACAATCCACTATCTAACTATTCTTTCTTTTCTAAAAATGACAAAAATAGGTAAAGAAAGCTGTTAAAAGTAGGGCACATTTTCAGAGATAAGTCATGCATTTGTATCTTATGCAGATGATGGATGAACAGCAACATGATAGGGAGTTTCATCCTTGTTAGATTAGTTTATGGAGGTTTCAGCCGACTTTAAAGTCAGAGAAAACATCCTTCAATGACCTATCCCTAGGTGTCTTCCTTCTTATGAGGGGCTCTTGGAAGTCAGGCCAGGTCCTGGGGGCTTCGAAGAAAGTCTGATTGAGTTGACTACTTCTTCTTGGCAGCAGTACTTCTAGACCAGTGTCCTGAAGCCACACAAGAGTGCACTGAAGAGGTGTGAAACCTCCTTCACCAAATTAGAGTTGCACCAAAATGTGCTTTCACAGAAATCCATAACAATGATATTGTATCAAAAGCATCTGTTCTGCATACCATGTTCATGGATTGGTAGAATCAACATCACTAAAATGTCCACACTACCCAAAGCAATCTATAAATTCAGTGCACTCCCCATTAAAAAAGAAACGGCATATTTCACAGACCTAGAATGAACTCTCCAAAAATTCATCTGGAATACAAAAGACCCCAAATAGCTGCAGCGATCCTGAGAAAGAAAAACAAAGTAGGAGGGATCTCAATACCAGATCAAGCTGTATTACAAAGCCACTGTTCTCAAAACTGCCAGGTACTGGCACAAGAACAGACATATAGATCAATGGAATAGAATAGAGAACCTAGAAAAC
>NW_006298968.1:327593-332789 GCF_000327345.1 Myotis davidii | reverse complement strand
TGCTTTGTCATTCCTTCTTTGCTGACTCCGTCCACACCTTTGGGAACCCCTGGACCTGCTGGGGTTGGACCCCGACACCCCTATGTTCATAGAAGCACAATTTACAATAGCTAAGATTTGGAAACAGCTTATGTGCCTTTTCCAAATGGCAGATGTTAAAAAACTGTGGTACATCTACACAATGAAATACTATGCTGCTGTTAAAAGGAAGGTACTCATATCAGTTGCAACAGCATGGATGGAGCTGGAGAGCATTATGCTAAGTGAAACAAGTCAGTCAGAGAAAGATAAATATCACATGATCTCATTTGTGGATTATAATGAACATCATAAACCGATGAACAAAAACATATCCAGAGACAGTGAAATATTGATTAGATGCTAAAACCTCAGAGGGAAGGTAGGGGAGGGTGGGGGTAAAGGGGAGAGAACAACCAAGAGACTTGTGTGCATGCATATAAGCATAACTAATGGATGCAGGTAATAGAGCATGAGGGTGAAGGCATGATTGGGGTAATGGGGGTGGGCAATGGGGGGTTAACCACACATTTGTAATACCTTAATCAATGAAAAAAATATTTTTGAAAGCATCTGCTCTTGCTAGCACAGTTATAAACAACATTTTAAACAAAATTTGACAAGGTTTCTGAACAGAAATTTAAAGCACTTTTATAATAGCACTAGAGGCGCAGTGCACAAAATTTGTTCACTTGAACAACGGGTTCCTTCAGCCCAGCCTGCACCCTCTCCAATCTGGGACCCCTTGAGGAATGTCTGACTGCTGGTTTAGGCCCGATCCCAGTGTGATTGGGTCTAAACCAGCAGTCGGACATCCCTCTCACAATCCAGGACTGCTGGCTCCCAACTGCTCGCCTGCCTACCTGCCTGATTGCCCCTAAACGCTTCTGCCTGCCAGCCTGATCACCCCCTAACCACTCCCCTGCCAGCCCAATCGCCCCCAACTGCCTTCCCCTGCCAGCCCCGTCACCCCCAACTGCCCTCCCCTGCAGGCCTGACTCCCCCCAACTGCCCTCCCTCCCCTGTAGGCCTGGTTGCCCTCAACCTTCCTCTCCTGCTGGCCTGGTCACCCCTAAGTGCCCCCCCCTGCTGGGTTGATCGCCCACACCTGCCCTCCCCTGACCACATGGGGGCGGCCATCTTGTGTGAGGTTGTGATGGTCAATTTGCATATTACCTCTTTATTATATAGGATTAGTAGTATTTCAATGAGGAAACGGGTAATATCCTGCTTACTAGAGAGAAGGACAAAGGGCAGAGGATCATACTTGCTCCTCATCATCTGAGTGGCATAACTGTAAGAGGAAGAACAGTATGTTGAGAAATTAGATGGATTGAGAAGCATAGCGTTTCTTGAATTCATGTGAAGATTCTGAAGTTTTCCCTGCAATAACAATAAGATACTTTAAGAAATTCTTTTGAAAGCTTTTACACCTCTAAAATGTGCTGTAATAATATAAAGCAATGAAGCTGAGATATTTCAGCCCAAAGTACACACACACAGATGTTATTTTAAAAGCAACAATCCAGCAATTACCCATAATGTGATCCAACTTCATGCATCACATTCCTCACTCTATCGAGTGACAATGCTTGCCAGGAAATGCTGCATTTTAATTGAGGATATCAATATGAAATTTCACACAATAAGAGTAAAGGCAAGGGAGAAAGGCAGCTCACATCATTGGTTGATATGTAAAGCAGCATCTAAGTGTGTCATATCCTCCTGCACATTTTGGCACAGTTTGGCTGTTTGCTGTTTGTTTAGGTTAGAGTTTGAGTATTTGAAGAACATTGCCTGAGCATTTTTGTTCTTAATCATTATTATAATTGACCAGTGATGAATTGATTTTATGTATAGTAGTATGTTTTCTTTTGTGGGACTTGGTTTCATTTTATCCAGCTGTCTTCCATGTAACATATGCTTTTACTAATGGATCATAATATATTAATAAAATATTAATACATTGTGTTTATTCATTTTTTATTGGAAACAATAGATAATTTTTCTTAATTATAAGACAAAATGAATTCCAATGATCAAACTAAAGGATTGAGACAAATTTGAAGAGCGAAACAAATAATTATTCTTAACTAAATCCTGGTAGTGAAGTAATTTCCATGCACATTGATACAAATGTCAGTACTTGAGTTTACATTTTTTTTTGTTCACATGTAATTTTGTGATTCATGTGCATGCGCTGTAAGCAACTTTTCTGAGAGAGTAGTTGTTTCAGACCATGAGTGGATGAAATGAAAGCTTTCCATCATGACATCATGTAAACAAGTGCCACCCAAAGCGTATGTGCTCCTTCATCACCTAGGAGCTCCTTAAAATTTAGACTGTCACTGAACCAAAATCTCTGAGTTGGCAAGGCGCTCTGGGACTCTGTGTTTCAACAAGCTCTCTCAGTGATTCAATGCATGGCGAGGTTTGACAACCTCTACTGTAGATATGATAGCATTTTAATTCCTCATCTATCAATGTTGATTAAAACTTTCTATTCAAAAGCCATCAGAAGATTTAGGTTTTTCCCTACCCCTCATGGACATTAAAAATAAATAATCATATTCATTTAGGGAATAACAGGGTCAGTCACTGCTATGGTGTCCTCATGGGGAACTACTCATTCCTTGAGTTTATGCGTTCTGGGTCTAAGAACTGGCTTAATTTTGGAAACCAGCAAGGGATTCTGACACTCTATTAGGGCGAATGACTGCAGCCTAATGCTCATCCTTTAAAATTCTTTTTGTTAGTAAACTTACACAGTTGTGTAACAGTGACCATGATCCAGTTTTAGAACATTTACATCATACCCCAAAATTCCCTTGAACCCCTTTCAAGTCAATTCTCACTCCTGCCTCTAGTCCCAGACAATTTCTGATCAGCTTTATTTCTCTACAAATTTGTCTGTTTAGGACACTTTATATAAGTGGAATCTTACATGCACACTTTTGTGCCTGGTATTTATTCAATTTTTATGTGTAATTTATTTTTTTATTCTTTATTGATTAAAGTATTACATATATATATTGATATATATATCCTTTTTCCCTCATTAACCTCTCCCCAGTCACTCCCACCCCCCCAGTACATGCCCTCACCCTTATAGTGTCTGTGTCCATTGGTTATGCTTATATGCAGGCATTCAAATCCTTTGGTTGATATCTTCCCCCTCCTCCCCAACTCCTCTCTGAGGTTTGATGGTCTGATCAGTGCTTCTCTGTACCTGGATCTATTTTTGTTCATCAGTTTATGTTGTTCAGTATGTTCCACAAATGAGTGAGACCATGTGATATTTATCTTTCTCTGACTGGCTTATTTCACTTAGCATAATGCTCTCCAGTTCCATCCATGCTGTTGCAAATGTTCCTTTTTCTCTCCAGCACTTGTCATTTGTTAATTTGTTGATGATAGCCATTCTAACAGGTGTGAGATGCTACCTCATTGTCATTTTGATTTGCACTTCTCAGATGGTTCGTGACTTTGAGCATGTTTTCATATGTCTCTTGGCCTTCTGTATGTCCTCTTTCGAGAAGTGTCTATGTAGGTCATTTGCCCATTTTTTGATTGGATTGTTTATCTTCTTTTTGTTAATTGTATGATTTCTTTGTAAATTTTGGAGATTAACCCTTATTGAATATAACATTGGCTAATATGTTCTCCCATGCAGTGGGCTTTCTTGTCTTGTTGATGGTCCTTTTGCTGTGCTGAAACTTTTTATTTTGATACAGTCCCATTTATTTATTTTCTCCTTAGTTTCTATTGCCCTAGGAGCTGCATCAGTAAAGATATTGCTACAACAAATGTCTGCTATTTTGTTGCCTATGGCTTCTTCTAACATTTTTATGGTTTCTCCTTTTATGTTTAAGTCCTTTATCCATTTTGAGTTTATTTTTGTGTATGGTGTAAATTGGTGGTCTAGTTTCATTTTTTTGCAGGTATCTGTCCAGTTTTCCCAACACCATTTATTGAAGAGACTGTCTTGTCTCCATTGTATGTTCTTGCCTCCTTTGTCAAATATTAATTGAGCATACTGGCTTGAGGAGATCTCTGGGTTCTCTATTCTGTTCCGTTGGTCTATATGTCTGTTCTTGTGCCAGTACCAGGCAGTTTTGAGAACAGTGGCTTTGTAGTATAGATTGATATCTGGTATTGTGATCCCTCCAACACTTTTCCTTTTTCTCAAGATTACTGCAGCTATTTGGGGTCTTTTTTTATTCCAGATGAATTTTTGGAGAATTTGTTCTAGGTCTTTGAAGTGTGCCATTGGCATTTTAATGGGGATTGCATTGAATTTATATATTGCTTTGGGTAGTATGGACATTTTAATGATGTTGATTCTACCAATCCATGAACATGATATATCCTTCCATTTGTTCATGTCTTCCTCTATCTCTTTTTTTAGTGTCCTGAAATTTTCTGAGCACAGGTCCTTTGTCTCCTTCATTAAGTTTATTCCTAGATATCTTAATTTTTTTTGTGCGATGATAAATGGGATTGCTTTTTAAATTTCTCTTTCTATGAGTTCATTATTGGTGTATAGAAAAGCAATAGACTTCTGGGTGTTAATTTTGTATTCTGCTACATTGCCAAATTCATTTATTAAGTTTAGTAGTTTTTTGATGGAGTCTTTGGGGTTTTCTAAGTACAATATCATGTCATCTGCGAATAAGGACAGTTTTACTTCTTCTTTTCCAATTTGGATGCCTTTTATTTCTTCTTCTTGTCTGATCACAGTGGCTAGTACTTCCAGTACTTTCTCGAAGATGAGTGGGGATAGTGGGCATCCCTGTCTTGTTCCTGTTCTTAGGGGAAATGATTTTAGTTTTTGCCTATTGAGTATGATGTTGGCTGTAGGTTTGTCATATAGGGCTTTTATTATGTTGGGTTATGATCCCTCTCTTCCCACTTTGCTGAGAGTTTTTATCAAGAAAGGGTTTTGGATTTTGTCAAATGCTTTTTCTCCATCAATGGATATGATTATATGGTTTTTATCTCTCAGTTTGTTTATGTGGTGTATCACCTTTATTGATTTGCAGATGTTGTACCATCCTTGCATCCCTGGGATAAATCCCACTTGGTCATGGTGTATGATCTTTCTAATGTATTGCTGGATCCGATTTGCTAATATTTTGTTGAGGATTTTAGCATAAATGTTCATCCAGGATATTGCCT
>NW_006298968.1:314921-327529 GCF_000327345.1 Myotis davidii | reverse complement strand
AGCTTGTTTATCCTTTCAAAGAACCAGCTCTTATATTGTTTGTTTGTTTGGTTTTTTTTTTGGTCTCTATGTCATTTATTTCTACTCTGATCTTTATTATTTCCTTCTTTCTGATGACATTCGGCTTTTCTTGTTGCTCTCTTTCTAATTCTTCAAGTTGCAGAGTTAGATGGTTTATTACCAGTTTTTCTTGTGTTTTTTTTTTGGGGGGGTAGGCCTGTAATGCTATGAATTTCCTTCTCAGGATTGCTTTCACTCTGTCCCAAAGATTTTGGATTGTTGTGTATTCATTGTTGTTTGTTTCCAGAATGTGTTTTATTTCTTCTTTTATCTCTTTGGTAATCCACTCATTGTTTAATAGTGTGCTATTCAGTTTCCGAGTGTTTCAATTTTTTGTGATTGTTTTTACTGCAGTTGATTTCTAATTTTATGTATTTGGGATCTGAGAAGATGCTTGGTATGATTTCAATTCTCTTGAATTTGGAAAGACTTTGCCTGTGATCCAGTATGTGATCTATCTTTGAAAATGTCCCATGTGCACTTGAGAATAATGTATATTCTTTAGTTTTGGGGTGGAATGTTCTAAAGATGTCAATTAAGTCCATCTGATCTAGTGATTCATTTAAGATTGATGTTTCTTTGCTTATTTTTTGTTTAGAGGATTTATCCATTGATGTTAATGGGGTGTCAAAGTCTCCTACTATTATAAGTCTATGTGAGTCCCTTGTTCTGAGGTGTGTCTCCTGTATACAGCATATATATGGGTCATGTTTTCTTATCCATTCAGTCACTCGATGTCTTTTGATTGAAGCATTTAATCCATTTACATTTAATGTTATTATTGATAGGTACTTGTTTGTAGCCATTTCTGTACTTTATGCCTGTATTCCTTCCTACCTTTCCATTTCTTCTTTTTACAGAATTCCCTTTAGCATTTCTTGCTTCGTTGGCTTGGTTGTGATAAACTCCCTTAGCCATTTTTTGTCTGCAAAGCTCCTGAGTTCCCTTTCAATTTTGATTGATAGTCTTGCTGCATAGAGTATTCTTGGGTTCAGTCTTTTGCTTTGCATCAATTTGATGTGTTTCTGTTGAGAAATCATTTGAAAATCTGGTGGGGGATCTTTTGTAGGTAACTCTCTGTCTCTCTCTTGCAGCCTTTAAGATTCTCCCTTTGTTGTTAAGATTTGCCATTGTAATTATGACATGTCTTGGTGTGGGTCTTTTGGGATTCATCTTGCTTGGGACTCTCTGTACTTGTGAAACTCTTTTCTTCCCCATATCTGTGAAGTTTTCTGTAATTATTTCTTCAAATTGATTTTCTAATCCTTGCTGCTCTTCTTGTCCTTCTGGCAGCTCTATTATACATATGTTACCTCGTTTTGTGCTGTCCCCAAGCTCCCTTAGACTCTCCTCCTGCTTTTTAATTTTTTTTCTCCCGTTGCTGTTCAGATTGAACTTGTTTCTCTACCTTATCTTCCAACTCACTAATTCGGTCCTCTGCTTCTTCTAGTCTACTGTTGAAACCTTCCATGGTGTTTTTGATTATAGCTATATCATTTTTTATTTCTTCCTGATTTTTGCATAAGTTGTTGATTTTCTCATCCATCCAATGTATGAAATGTACAGCCATTCCTCTGAATTCTTTTTCTGTCATGTTGCATGGTTCCGCTTCACTTATTTCCTTTCCTGGTGACTCCTCATTTTCTTTCCTCTGAGGATTGTGTCATTTCCCCATTCTGGCTATCACCAGAAGGTTCAAATGTCGAGTTGTGTGGGCCTGGGCCATGTGCAGTGGGAGCTTTCCACCATCCGAGTGTCACTGATGAGCTCCGACACCAAGACGAATGGCTGCTGTGGGTTGGTGGGAGCCATGCTCGCCCAGGATCAGAGTCACTGGTGCTCAGTGTAGACTGGTGAGTGCACCTAGAATCAGGGACCCCACCTGTGCCGCACTGGAACAGACACCCTGCTGGCGTGTGCCAAAAATCAATCCCCTAGTACGTATCAGGAGTCAGAGTTTCCCTATGCCTCACCATGAATCGAGTATCAGAGTCTCTGTTGCTTTCTGTGGCTTCATGCTGAGAATCAGAGTCCCTGTGTATGCATGCACTAAGAATTGGAGTCACTGGCTCTTAGTGTGTATGCACTGGGAATCCAGGATCCCAGGAGTGTGAGATGAGAAAGAGAATCAAGTCACTGGTGCTCAGTGCTGCCTCTCATGCACAAAGAATCGGTCCCTGTTCTGCTTGGGGGACTGGTTTCCCAGTAGCACTGTGTTGGTAGGAGGTCCACTCCTCTGCTGTGGAAAACACACTACCATGTGCGCTTGCCCAGAATCAAAGTCAGGTGGCACTGTCGCCCTGCTTGGGTGTGGGGTTTGGTAGCCCGATTGCTTTGCAGGGAACAGATTCCCAGTGCCTGTGCATGCTCAGGCTCAAATTCCTGTAGTGGCGCTGCAGCCCTGTGCGAGGGGCGGGTCTAGCAGTTCCTATGGAGCTGCCACAAGCCTGCGGGGAGGGGAATGGGCTCTGTGACTCACAGAAATCTGTGGATGGGATATCTGGATTCTTGGTCTCCCTGGATCTGCAGCTGTGGTTGCAAGCCTCTGTCCCCAGTGACTGTAGGGTCCCGGTTTGTACCTGAGACCAGACTGGGTGGTGCTGAGGCCAGGATCATGGTCTCAAGCAGCTCTGTTTTTCAAGATGGTGTGGTCTCTGTGCCCACTCTGGCTGCTCCCAAAGTGTCCGTCGTGGCAGCGGGGCTCCGCCATCTCAGACTGCCCTGTTTAGCTGCCCCATTGGAAGACCTACAGGATCTAACTGTCCCTAGCTCATACACACACACACCACACACGCCCACACTCTCCTCTATTGCTCCCTCACTGTCTCACACTCTCTCCCTCCCTACCTTCCTGCCGGTCACCATATTTGTAAAAACCTAGAGGAAATATTTTAATATTGCTATTTGCCCTTTCTCTATAGTAGAAGTGTCAGAAATGAAAGAAAATTAGTAAAATGTATATGAAAATTTTCCTCCTGTTAGAATCTGGGGCACGCCATGGGATCCAGATTCAAGCCCCTGCAAGACCCAGACCTGGCCGGCCCCACACCCATCAAGCCTCACAGGGTGGGGGGGCACAGCCTCAGGTCCCCGTCAAGCCCTGCCGGGTGGGTGGCGCAGCCTCCAGTCTCCCGTCAAGCCCCACCAGGCAGTGGGGACAGCCTCAGGTCCCCTGGACCAGCCTTAGTTCCTCCAGCCCCAAAACAAGGGGGCAAGGGCATGAGGGCATGACACCATTTGCATATTAGCTCTTTATACTATAGGATTATACAAATTATTTATATATTCTCAGTATAGATCCTTTATCATATATATGATTTATAAATATTTTCTCCCGGTCTGTAGATTGTCTTTTTATTTTTCTTAAAGTTGTATTGTAAGCACAAAAGATTTTGAATGTTAAGGAATTTCAATTCATCAGTTTTTTTTCTGTTATAACCTGTGATTATTGTACCATACCTAAGAACTTTTTGCCTAATCAATGTCACAGAAATTATTCTCCTATGTTTTCTTCTAAAAGTTTTAGATCTTTATGCCAGTGATCCATTTTTGAGTTTTTTATGTGTTAGTTATTGAAATGACTTTATAAATGGTGTTGACAAAGGGTTCAGATTTGTGTTTAAAGACATTCAGTTGTCCCCTCAGCATTTGTTGAAGAGAGTATGTCTGGGAATCTTTGTCAAAACACTATTGATTATAAAGGTAAGGGTTCTTTCTAGATTCTCAGTTCCATTAATTTCTATACCGCTTTGCCAATACCATTCTATCACAATTATTGTAATGTTATGGTAAGTTTTGAAATCAGGTAGTGTAAGACCTCCAACTTGTTCTTTTTTAAAGTATATTTGTCTATACATGTTGCTAGTAGGATTTCAAATAATTCTGGAAGAAACATTGAATCTGGGATACAACCATATTAGAACTGGAAATGCAATATTTTGTGGGTATATCAACTTGAATGGGTAAGTAAGGGCTCTTGTCAGCAGTGGGGGAATCTAACAAATGACATGACAATATTTACTAATTTTTAACTTATGCTATTTTTTTTAACAAAACCTGAGCAAATTTTGAGAACTCAGGGGCCTGCATATGATTGACAATTTTAATAAATCCGTTCTTAAAATTTTATGCATATCTCTGCTGACTTGAATTTCTCTCTGGATACAGCTATAAGTATATGTGCAGAAACTCAGCTGTATTAATCAAGTTTTCTTGTTGAATCAATCTTCTTTGATACCTTCTGTTTAGTCTGGTGACACTTCCTGTCTTTGTTATTGACTATTTGAACTCATCGATAAATTCGAAAAACCTTTCTTGAATGTATTATTTGGCTTTGAAAATTTTTTTTATAGATGACTTTATTCAGATTATACCAGACCACCCCTAAAAAGGTTTTCTGATAGTACAATGTGGAATCATCAGTGTGCAGAGGATTGTATTGCCTTTATTATTCTCCAAGTAATAATTGTTGCTTTACTTTCTGTTTGTATCTATAATTCTAAAGTGAACTCTTTTTGACAGAGGTACCTTATCAGTCATTTTGTTTGCTTTGTCCCCAATCATTGCTTTGCCAGTAGGATTCTCCATGTTTCAACAATTATTTCACAACACCATAAAGCTTTTATATTCTTATCCTTATTACATAGCATGTTAGTTTCTAGGATGCTTGAATGTTCTTTTATTTTACTTTGGATATTTTTAGTTTCTCATAGTACCAGTGTTTCTAAACACAACACATTGTGAAATAGAATCACTCTCAGTTGGCAATGAAACCCAGCATTTAAATGATTTTCATCATATTTGTGCAATATTTTGTTTTGTTTTTGTTGTTGTTGAAGCTGGTATTTCTATAACACTAACAGGTGATTTAGTCATTAATTTGGCTTTATAACTACAGTGGGGCCTTGACTTACAAGTGTCCCGTCTAACGAGTTTTTTGAGATACCAGCTGTCTCTGCCGATTTTTTTCATTGAATTGATAGAGTAATTTGAGTTAACGAGCTCCTTAACGAGCTCGGTCTTGGAACGAATTAAACTCGTAAGTCAAGGCCCCACTGTATCACTAGTACTAACTTTTGTTTTAAATCTCTTTTATTATGCCTAAAATATTTTTAAACCTTTTACTCATCATCATGTCAATCCTAATACATAAAAACCCAGGGTCTGTAACAAAAGTCAGTCCTGCAGTCAGTGCTGGGTTGCCATGGTGACCCAGCACTGACTGCCAGGGTGGCTGCGGATCAGGCCCAGAGAGAGGCCTGGACAGAGAAGCAGGGTCTGATCCGTAGCCTGCATGGCAGGTATTGATCAGCCATTGCCTCTCTCTTTCTCTCTAGGCCTGGCCAGCAGCTGTACCTCTTTCTCTCTTGGCCTCTGTGGGGTTGCTGATCAGCCCCCCTTCTCTGATCAGGCCCAGAGATAGGCCAACAGATGTTGACTGGCATAAAAATCAACCAACCAGAACCAAATTTGGGTGAACTGTGAGGAGCCAATGGCTGCCTAGGAGGCAGAGCTTCTGACAATGACTGGCATAGAAGCAGACCAATCAGAACCAAATCTGGGTGAACTGCGAAGGCAGAACCTAAGGTGGGGCCTGAGGAGGAGTTTTAAGGGCGACAGCTATTTGGTGTAAGGTATAAGAAAGCGGTTCAATTTTTTAATGACCGGTTTGGCAGTACAGTGCATATGGCTGGCTATCAGTCCAGATATAGGGGTTATGTATTTTTGTCTGCCAAGAGCATCTCTTCTTGCTAAAAAAGGCTCCCCCCACATTTAAACAATCCTATCCTATATAATTTATCTATACTAATAAAAGGGTAATATGCTCATTAGACCAGGTAAACGGGCCATCTTCCATCTTTGTCCGACTTACTTTTGGACAAAGCCATGGTGGTGGGGGCCGAGGCAGAGAGGGCAGTTGGGGGCGAGATCAGGCCAGCAGGGGAGGGCAGTTAGGGGCGACCATGCAGGCAGGAAGGCAGGTGAACAGTTAGAAGCCAGCAGTCTCAGATTGCAAGAGCGATGTCTGACTGCTGGTTTAGTTGGACATCCCTCAAATGGTCCAGTATTGGAGAGGGTGCAGGCTAGGCTGAGGAACCCCCCTCCACCTTGTGCACAAATTTTGCACACTGGGTCACTAGTTAAAAAATAAAAAGCCTAGTACAGATTATACTTACAATAGTATATATTCATATAGTAAACTGTGATTGATCACCAGAAGTGATGTACTGTTATATTACTAAAACATACATGATGATGAGAATAGAAATTTGGTGTATAAGAATCTATACCAGCCATCTACACATTCATCCTATCCTTAAATCCAAAGCAAAGTTTTTTTTTTTTAATATATTTTTTATTGATTAAGAAATTACATATGTGTCCTTGTCCCCACGTTACCCTCTACACCCCCCCCCCGCTCTTGCCCTCCCCCCCCGTTGTCCGTGTCCATTGGTTAGGCCTATATGCCTGCATGTAAGTCCTTTGGTTGCTCTTTCCCCTTTACCCCCACCCTGCCCTACCCTCCCTCCAAAGCCCGACAGTCCAATCAATGCCTCTCCATCTCTGGATCAGTCCTTGTTCATCAGTTTATGTTGTTCCTTATATTCCACAAATGAGTGAGTTCATGTGGTATTTATCTGCTCTCCAGTTCCATCCATGGTGTGGCAAATGGTAAGAGTTCCTTTTTCTTCTTCCTCTTCTTAAAGAATACCTTTCAGCATTTCATATAATGCTGGTTTGGTGGTGATGAACTCCTTTAGCTTTTTCTTATCCGTGAAGCTCTTTATCTGACCTTCTATTCTGAATGATAGCTTTGCTGGATAAAGTAATCTTGGTTGCAGGTTCTTGCTATTCATCACTTTGAATATTTCTTGCCACTCTCTTCTGGCCTGCATGGTTTCTGTTGAGAAATCAGCTGACAGTCGTATGGGTACTCCCTTGTAGGTAACTGACTGTCTTTCTCTTGCTGCTTTTAAGATTCTCTCTTTGTCTTTTGCTCTTGGCATTTTAATTATGATGTGTCTTGGTGTGGTCCTCTTTGGATTCCTTTTGATTGGGGTTCTCTGTGCTTCCTGGACTTGTAAGTCTATTTCTTTCACCAGGTGGGGGAAGTTTTCTGTCATTATTTCTTCAAATAGGTTTTCAATATCTTGCCCTCTCTCTTCTTCTGGTACCCCTATAATTCTGATGTTGGTACGCTTGAAGTTGTCCCAGAGGCTCCTTACACTATCTTCATATTTTTGGAATCTCTTTACTTTTTTTTTCTTTTTCGGTTGGGTATTTTTTGTTTCTTTGTATTTGAAATCTTTAGCTTGTTTCTTGGGATCCTCTAGTCTTCTGTTGGATCTCTGTAAATTATTCTTTATTTCAGTCAGTGTATGCTTAATTTCTAGTTGGTCCTTTTTCATGTCCTGCATGGTCTCATTATACTTACTGAGGGACTCATTAAATTTATCGGCGGTTTCCATAAAATTCTTGAAAAACCTTATAAACGTGGCCTTGAACTCTATATCCAATCATTTGCTTTCCCCTATTTCTGCCATTCGTGACCTGTTTCTCTGTCTCCGCATTTTGGCTGCTTCCCTGTGTTGATAGAGAGGCTTTGTGTGCTAGGTGTCCTGTAGGGCCCAGTGGCTCAGCCTCCCCAGTTACCTGAGGTGGACACTCTTGGTGCACCCCCTTGTGGGCTTTGTGCACAGTTGTTGTAGCTATGCCTTGCTTGTTATAGGATCACTGGGAGGAATTGACCTCCCGGCCAATTGGCAGTGAGAATCAGCTGTGTCTGCAGTGGGGGAACTTCTGTGCTGGAGACACCCTTCTGGGGCGCAACTTGCTTCAGTGGGGCTTTGATGCTCCCTGAGACTGCACCCTGAGTGTGTCCCTTATAGATCTGAGAAGTTGTGATCTGAATGGTCCCCCTCTGACCACTGGGTACAGTGGCTCTTGAGTCTAAGGAGGTGCTAATTTAGCCTCTGCCTGAGGTTACCCAGCCGGAACTATGAAGAGGGCTGCAGATTTCCCGTCCCTTTTTTTTGGAGTTTGGAAGTGCCTTGATAAAACTCAGCTGTGAAGGATGCAAGCGCTATGGGGGCCTTCTCTTAGAAGTTCTGGGTCTGTCTGACCCGGCTGCAGTTAGGTAATTACAGGTTGCAAATGGCCGGGGCATTCATATGCAAAAGCCTCTGCGGCAGCCTGGGTGGGCGGGGTCTCAGGGCATCAACGGGCGGAGCAAGCAGCTATGGCGGAGCCTCAGCCTTGCCCTAAGGAGACGCGCGTCTCAGTGTCCCGGTAACGGTAACGGCTGCAAGCCCCCTGAGGGAAAGCCGCCCTCAAGATCGCCCGCTGCCAGACAGTCCAGTTTCTCCCCGCATGAGTCCTGGGTCCCCAGAGACTTCCCGGAACCGGAGTTCAGAGCCGTCGGGAGCTTGTGACTCCCTCCGGATTCAAAAAGACAGCCGCGTCCTCGGGTGCCAGCCCCTTTCCGCGCGCGCGAGCCCCGTACCTCTGCGCTTCTCTCCTGCAGCTTCTCTGGGTCTCAGTGTGCCTCTGCTTCCTTCTAGTTGTAGAATTTACAGTCAGCCAGGCTTCCTGTTGTTCTGGATTAAGTCCGTATTGTTTCTCTGAGGTATTAATCAATTGTTGTGAGCGGCATTAATTTCCCGGTGTTTATCTCTGCCGCCATCTTAGTTTTTCCAAAGCAAAGTTTTAATTATTGAAAGTTTGGCCCATGGATTTGTTGAATAACTAGACTCATTCTGTGAGAAGTGTATTACGATGGCACTACCTATTTTGGGACTTATTGCAAGTAATAATATCTATAAAAGTAAGTTTTTCAGCTAGTTAATTTGTTTCCTGATTGATGTTAAAAATAAGTATTAAAATGTTTAAACTATATGAATAGTAAAATGTTCAAATGTTAATTTAAAACCATCTAGTGGTGGTACATGTGGCATATAAATGTCTTATCCTAAAACATCAGAATTTTGAGTCACCTAAACAAAACCAATACCTTTAAGTCATCTGACCATCTACACTGTGCCATTCAAAGATATGAATTGTTATGAAGAATATCTGTCAATATTCTTGATTCCTGCTTCTGAATCAAACATTTTAAAATTATGCTGAAACTGGTTTGGCTCAATGGATAGAGTGTCGGCCTGTGGACCTGCACATCTCCTACTGGGGATGTGCCTGCAACCCAGGTACATGCCCTTGACCAGAATCGAACCTGGGACCTATCAGTCCGCAGGCTGACGCTCTATCCACTGAGCCAAACCGGTTTCGGCAACAGTGGTATTATTAATAGACAAAAGAGGAAAAGAAAAAAAATGGGTAATAGAAACCTCTTCCACTTTCTCCTCTACATTTTTCTAGTTGTAATCAGGTAGGATGTTTAAAAGCACACACATGTTAGATTCAGATTCCAATCCAGATTTTTTAGCTGAAAGCTCTTAGGTAGCTTAAAGCATTATACATATGGTTTCCTCCCATGTATAGTAAAAATAAGTATATCTATTTTTTAGGATTCTTGTGAGGCTTTACTAAAATAGTATCAAATGTAGCATGCCTGGCACAGGGCTTGGTATATAGATGCTAAAAATATTAAAAATACTTTTAATTAATTATTTTTTTTTACTCTGGGTTAATAACCTGCATACAGTTTTTGTGCTACTGTAGAAACTAAATTACATTGTGAAAATTCTCAAAGCTGCCTCTCTATCAAGACACTGGGGGGTGGAGGGGAAGTGAGGGCATGTGCTGGGGGCTAGGGTAGGCTGGGGAAAAGTCAACGGGGAGAAAAGGAGACATATGTACTACTATTTGTAATAATTTAAACAATAAAATAAAACAAAATAAAATAAAATAAAGTATGTGCAGGCAGACCTTAGAGACATTGCAGGCTTGGTTCAAGACCACAGTAATAAAGCAAATCCTATGTAATAAAGAGCTAATATGTATATGGTCATTGCACCCTCATGCCCTCACACCCTCACACCTTTGTGCTCCCGTGCCAGAACTGCTCAGACACTCAACACTGGGGAGAGAGAAATAGGGACCAACCAGACACAAATGAGCTCATGAGAGAGGAATGGGGACCAGCCAGGCTGTGGCCCGGGAGAGGGACAAGCCACCTGCACCGCGGTCTTGGGTGCCTGTGGCTGTGGCCCAGGAGAAGCCACCTGCCTATAGTCCCTTGTGCCTGCGGCCAGCCTGGGTGAATCCAGCCCAGGTCCTGGGTGCCTGCGGCAGGCTGGAGGAGGGAATTCTGGGTCCTAGGCGCTCGGTGAGGCAGAGACAGTTAGGGACGACCAGACCAGCAGGGGAACAGTTAGGGGATATCAGGCCTGTAAGGGAGAAATTAGGGGCAATCAGGCAGGCAGAGGTGGTTAGGGGTGATCAGGCAGGCAGGCAGGCAGGCAAGCAGGTCCCGGATTGCAAATGGCAGTTGGACATCCCCCAAGGGGTCCTGGATTGGAGAGGGTGCAGGCTGGGCTGAGGGATGCCCCCGTCCTGTGCATGAATTCCATGCACTGGGCCTCTAGTATCACAATACAAAAATGAGTAAATAATAATTTCTTTAAAAATTTCAAAGACACAGCAAATCTAAGAAGACAAATAATGAAAAAACTTAAACATTTATAAAATATAGCACTTTTGTCACAGAGTTAGCAAGGCCTAATACTATTACAGTTGACATTTGAACAAATGGGTTTGAACTGTGTAGGCTCACTTACAGGAAGAGTTTTTTCAATAAGTACAGTCAGCCCCTCATAGCCATGGGTTTCACATCTGAGGATTCACTCATCTGTTGATCGAAAATAGTATTTGCACATGTCCAATTGTAGATTCCTACCAGCAGATCGAAAATAGTTTTTGTTTATCTTTCTTCAATCACAGTTAACTTTTAATATTATTTTTAACTGGTTTCAGGTGTAGAGCATAATAATTAGACAATCATATTCTTTGAAAATACTGTTTCTTATCTGAGATTGGTTGAATGCAGATGGGAAGGTCTGACTGTGGGGTCAAAAGTCATATGGGGCCTTGGCCAGCGTTATTCAAGGGTTAGAGCATTGACCCATGAACTGAAGATCTCAGGTTTGATTCCCAGGCAAGGACAAATACCTGGTTGCAGGTTCAATTCCCAGCATCACTTGGGGCATGTGTGAAGGCAACCAATCAATGTTTTTTCTCTCTCTCTCTCTCTCTCGTCTTTCCCTTTCTCTTCTACTCTCTCTAAAAATCAATGGAAAAACTCCCTTTTACTGTCTCTAAAAATCAATGAAAAAAATATCCCCAGTTGAACAATTATCATTCGCAAAAGCATGAATGGACCTGGAGAGCATGATGCTAAGCGAAATAAGCCAGTCGGAGAAAAATAAATATCACATGATCTCACTCATTTGTGGAATATAATGAACAACATAAACTGATAAACAAAGATAGATTCAGAGACATAGAAGCCTTAACAGACCTTCAAACTTCAGAGGAAAGGCAGGGGAGGGTGGGAGGGAAGGGGGTAAGAGATCAACCAAAGGATTTGTATGCATAACCAATGGACACACACAATAGGGAGGCAAGGGCATGTGTTGGGGGGTGGGAGTGGCCAGGGAGAGGTTAATGGGGGAAAAGGGAGACATACGTAATACTTTAAACAATAAAGAATTTAAATTAAAATAAATAAATAAGTTAATTAATTAATAGGATGCTCCCCTTTACTGTCTTAAAACTATAAATAAAATAAAATCAGATATAAATATCCTTAGTAGTAAAGAATAACTAACTTAGCAATAAATTGGCTTATATTTAAGCTTTAACTACAAAAAAAAATAGCCTCAAGTGAGAATTAACAACAACAAAAAATGTCATATGGGAGTTTTCAACCCTGCTGGAATTGGTGCCATTCACTATCATGTTGTTCAAAGGTCCACTATCCTATAAATGATGGATGTTTTGAGATGTCAGATGAAAAGCACTGTGGAAATAAGTATCATTACTGTTCATTTTACTCTGCCTTGCCAAACAAATTTTTTTAAATTATAGAATCAAACATGTAGCTCAGGCTTCCTATCTCCCATTATCCCTTAGAATAAGCACAAAATCGGTGAAGGAAGATGGCGGCGATATAGGCAGACGCATCCCAGGTCATGTCCCGGAGCAAACGGAGTGAGCAGCTGAAACTAATAACACCCACCCCCAACTGGCAAAAGTGCTCAGCTGGTGAGACGGTTTGCAGCCGGGAAGAGCAGAACTCCCCTGGAAAGGTAAAAAAAACCCAGGGATTTGGGCAGGAAAGTTTGCTGTACCTCTGAGCCCAGACGGTTGGAGGGAGACCGCGTGGCAGACAGGCGCGTCCCTTGGGACAGGCACAGCCCCTGACTGGGGAGGGGAGATCCGCGGGATTCCTGGCGCCGCCCGGGGGATTTGAGAGCTGGGTTCTGTGAGCACGGAGGACTGAGCCTAAAAGGGGCAGATCTGACTATGCAGTGCCCATAATTGAAGAGTTTACAGAAACCAAGCCTTCCCCGTTTCCGCGGCCGGCGCTT
>NW_006298968.1:302274-309709 GCF_000327345.1 Myotis davidii | reverse complement strand
TACACAATGGAATCCTATGCTGCTGTGAAAAGGAAGGAACTTCTACCATTCGCAACAGTGTGGATGGAACTGGAGAGCATTATGCTAAGTGAAATAAGCCAGTCAATGAAGGAAAAATACCACATGATCTCACTTACTCATGGATAATTGAGACCATTATAAACTTTTAAACAATAATAGATACAGAGGCAGAGCGGCCTCAAACAGAGTGTCAAACTGCAGCGGGAAGGCCGGGGAGGGTTCGGGGGTGGGAGGTAGGGGGGTAAGAGATCAACCAAAGGACTTGTATGCATGCATATAAGCCTAACCAATGGACATAAGACACTGGGGAATAGGGGAGGCTAGGGGACTGTCTAGGGCGGGGAAAAAAATGGACACATATGTAATACCCTTTGTAATAAAAAATAAAATTAAAAAAAAAGAATAAGCACAAAATCTCTACATGAATTAACAAACTTGAATCACAATATACAAAATAATTCCTAATTATGATCCCCAACTATAAAAATACTGTATTGTATTCCCTAACTAGTGAACCTAGCATTAAATAATATAGAAAGAAAAAAAAAGTTGTTTGCACAAATTATATTTAAATAAAAGACTTACCATAGAATACATAAAGCCAAAATATTTTAAAGATTGTTGCTATTTTTATTTTAATCTTCAAGATAAAAAGAGTCAATGTTTATTTGTGCTAGGAATTTGGGATTCAATGTTTATTTGTGCTAGGAATTCAGGATTCGATTCAAAATAGTTCTATAGCAGGTGGTTTAGTTGGGTTATTTATTTATGTATTTATTTATTTTTTTAGAAATAAGCTACCTACACCAATGGGTGATTGTTCTAAGTCCATTCTTTTTTTCTTCCCATGTTCATGGGCTATTTCACTCATCACAGATATTACAGTATGAGCCCAGAGCAAAGGACTTTGCCCTTGATATGTTAGAAATATAAGAAACCAATGCAAAACCTTACCACCATTCAAAGACCATTGTTTCCTACAAGTGTTTATGACAGTAGTAATACAAAAAGAATATCACCTTTCTGGAATAATGAGTGAGCCCAATGAACTTGTGATTGATTCAAATCATGTGTCTTTTATTTGGACTGTTCAGTATTACTATAAAAATTGAAATGAATTCACCAGACATATTTATTTTCTTTTTTAATTTTCTTTTTGACTGTTTAAAATTTTTAAAAAATTATTTTGATATTTAAAATGCATATTTTTAGTACAATGTAACATGTTCATTGTAAAAAAAAGTAGACAACATAGAAAAAACATATTTTGTATGGCATGTTGAACATTCTTTTGTATGAATGCTAATGTGTCCAAAAAAGTCTCATCTTATCTTTTTATAAACATTATTTAATTCTTATGAAGGAATACATATTTTATTTTTTATTATTGTGATCATTATTTTGCATTTTATATTTAAAATCTGCTGACACATGAAACAAGAAAAAAATACAAATATACAGATAAACAAAACCACATTAATAACCTTATCATCCAGGTGTAATCACTATTCACGTTGGCTATACATCCTTCCAGAGTTTTCTTAATTATTATTATTATTTTTAAATATGTTTTTGTTGATTTTAGAAAGAGAAAAGGAGAGGTAGAGAGGGATAGAAATATCAATGATGAGAGAGAATCATTGATCGGCTGCCTCTTGCACATCCCTCACTGGGGATAAAGCCTGAAACCTGGGCATGTACCCTGACCACCATGACCTTCTGGTCCATGACCTCAGTGGTTGACGCTCAACCACTGAGCAACACTGGCCCAGCTTAATTTTGAAATCACAGACAGAATGAAGAAGGTTCTTAAATTAGATTCATTGTAAATCAAAAATGCATTGGCTCCATGCATTCTAAAGGTATACCTTGTTTTTCTATTCTACTACTCCACATATTACTAAGAACTATTTTTTAAAATTGCCTTCCAGAAGCTCATAGTTAAGTGAAGGAGTCAGACAAGCAAATAACTGTTATCTTTTACAATATGCTGTAGGAGCTGGAGAATCGGCACTACTGAGCCCAGAAGGATGGGGGTAGGGAGCTTTAGGAAGAGGTTATGTTTGAGCTGAGTCTTGGAATAAGGAGCAGAGAGATTATCATTCATGCAAGGCAGAGGAGGTCACTCCTGGAAGAGAATATGTGCAAAGGCTGGGATAGAGTGTACAAAAAGCAGAGGGACAGAATATGAGATCAGAGACGTGGAAGTGGGGTGGGGGTGGGTGTCACGTGGGTCCCTGGAGGCCATTGTAGGGCTTTGCCTTTTACTCTGAATGATATGGGAAGCCTTTGTAGAGTTATGAGCAGGGGAGTGATACAATCTGGTTTATGAATAAATCTAACTGGATGTATTTAGGACTGGCTGCATAATAGCAAGACTGAGTGCAAAATGAAACTACAAGACCATTTGTTCAAAAATTATTAAGAATTTAAAGATCGTGACAGCTGACCATAAAACTGAGCATTGGTCCTAATGCAGGGCTGTGTTACTGCATATGTTTCACAGCCATGATGCTGGCCCTGGGTGTGTTGATTATAGACCACACCCCCAGGAATGAAGGGCAGAGACAGTGAGACCTGTAAGGAGGCAATGCAATAATCTGGTCTAGAGGGAATGGTATTAGAGTACATATGTAGCAGTCAAGGAGGATGCAAACATTTTGAAGATAAATGTGCGAGGATTTGCTAATGGATTGGTTGGAATTTATTGAGGTAGGAAAGAAGAGAAAAGGGTTCTTAGGTAGATGAGGAGTTCATATTTGGACTTCAAGATGTCATTAGAAATCAAGTGAAGATCACATGTAGGTAGTGGAAATAAGAATCTGGAATTGAGGGAGAGATCCAGATTATATATCTAAATTTGGGAGTCTCATCTCGATAAGAAGGCATAAAAGATAAGATAAAGAGAGTGGGTGTATAGAGGAGAAGGACAAAGATGGAGACATAGAATATTGTACTGTTTAGAGATCAAGGACATAAGAAGGAATAAAGAAATGATAATTAGAGTGTGAATGAGGAAAAGGATAATCCAGAAGCCAAGTGAGAGAAATGTGTCCAGAATAAAGTGTAAATTGTATCAAATGACCCAAATTAATTGAGGACTGAACATTAACCATTGAATTTAGCCAGTTTGGTTGGAAAAATGGCCTTTGGGAGGTGATTAGACTTAAATGGAGGTATGGCCCTCATGATGGAATTAGTGCTCTTATAAGAAGAGACACAAGATAGTTTGCTCTTCATTTCTCTCCTCCAACTGGGGACAGAAGAAGATGACCAACTGTAAGCCATGATGAGAGCTCTCACCAGAACCTGACCATTGTAGGTAACTTAATCTTGGACTTATCAGCCTTCAGAACTGGGAGAAATAAGTTTCCATTGTTTAAGCAACCAAGTTATGATATTTACTATGTCATCCCAAGCAAACTAAGACAAAAACAGAGATATGGCATAACTATTTCAGCAGAAGACAAGAGGAATGGGTTAGAGAAATTAGAATTGCTAGTTAGCATGAAGGGCCAATTTGAGATTACAACTGATACATTTACTAGTAGAGTGAGACCTATCAGCCTGAGAGTGTTTTTCACAAGTTACCTTTCTTTGTGCAGGTGCAGAGTCACAGAAAGCTATCTTTTACTGCACATGTAGTAAAAGTTGATGAGAGCAAGACAACTAAGCAGTTGTTACATGTCCTGCCATAGTGGAGAAACTATGGGTATCTATGCTAATAATAGAGGAATATGCAAATTGTCCAGGATGCCATCACAGTAATGACCAGCAGGCAACCAGGCCAGCAGGGGGGTCAGTTGGGGGTGACCAGGTCAGCAGGCAGAGGCAGTTAGGGACGACAAGGCTGGCTGGAGGGCGGGGGGGGGCAGTTAGGGGCGATCAGGCTGGCAGACAGGTGAACAGTTAGGAGCCAGTAGTCCCAGATTGTGAGAGGTATGTCCGACATCCCACAAGGGGTTCCAGATTAGAGAGGGTGCAGGCTGGGCTCTGAGGGGACCCCCCCCATGCACAAATTTTAACTCTAGTTTAGAATAAACAAAGAGGCCATGAACCACAGCTCCAAACTCGATTACAAAGAAACATCTGTGGTTAAATGAAAACCACAAATAGACTCAATCAGCAGACTTTAAGCCAAGGAGCTTCAATGTCGGACACCGTAGGTTCAGAAGCATGGGTAATGGATTGCTTGCTTAATTGTTTGGCATGCTGTAGTCTTAATCACAAAATGTCTAAGATGGAGTCATAAACAGTGTCAAACTCTGGGAATCTCTAACCATTGACATTAATCTAAAGGTGAATCTTCATAAGTACAGTCAATCCTTGTTATTCACAGACTCCATATTTGTGAATTTACTTGTTCATACATTTGTTTGTAATACCAAATGTACTTGTGGTGTTTCTGCGGTCATCCATGGCCATGAACAGAATGGTGAAAAATGTGAGTCCTCTGATGTTCATATTCCCAGCTGTCAATCAAGGTGATGCTCTGCCTTCTTGTTTTACTGGTATCTCTTATTTGTAAACAAGTGTCCTTTTTGCAGTTTATTTAGTGTCATGTTTTTGGCATTTTTGTGCTTTTTGTTGGTGATTTTCCTATTTAATATGGCTCACAAGTAAAAAGAATTTCTAAATAAAGAGGCTGGGATGTGCCGTAGGGGGAAAAAATATGTGTGTTACATAAGCATTGTTCAGGTGTGAGTTACAGTGCTATGGGACACAAGTTCAATGTAATGAATCAATAATATATGTTAAATAAGGTGTCTTTAAACAAAAAACACATAAAACTAGGTTATGTATTGATCAGTTATGATGAAAATGTTATGTATGACCAAAGTCACAAAGGAACTTAACCCCCAAGAGCAATGGCTCAGTATCTGCTAACTCATTGGTCACAGAGACTTCATGGGACATACCTACCACAAATAATGAGAATCGACTGTATCTGCTAGGTCATTCAGTTATTCATACTAAAAATGTCAGACACACTGAGCTCTTGGTGTGTCCCTTCTGCACCTGCCCCCCACAATGGGACTCACTCCATCACCTTCTCCCTGTCCTTTGGCCTTGTGGGCTTCATGTGCCAAATCCTCTAGGTACCTTCCCACTCCCTTTTCCCATAAACACGGCACATTTGCCATTGTCATCTTGCACTGGGGTCCTCAACTTTCAGTAACCTTTTTAAAAGAAGCCATGAGTGATTCATCTTTTCTGTGTTCTTGCCATTAGGATTGTCTTGGCTGCTCCCCCACCTAGCCCCTACCCTATGCCTGTAGAATCCCCTTATCTTCCTTGATGGCCTTTGTCAACTTGGCTAGGATGAAAAACTGTCTTCATAATTTCCTATCTAGTAAGTTTCTGGTTGAAGAGTTAAAGAACTGAAATTTTGTAGCTTATATGTATTTTATTCCAGCTAGTGATTGAAACACTAATCTAAGTTATGCTCTGAAGGGTTTGTGCAGGTGTGATTAAAGTCCTTAATCAGTTGACTATAAGTTAATCAAAATGAGAACTATTCTAAGTGCATGTAACTTAATAAGTTAGGAAGTCTTTAAAAGAGGGCGTAGGCCTTCCCTTAGGGAGAACCTGGTCTGTGATTGTTCTCCTCCCCATGAATCTTCTTTCTTGACTTCCATCTAAGGACAACAAGCTTCAAACTGAACCTGTGAGCTGCAAACCTTCTCAGAATCTTCTTTTCCTGCTTGCCCTACTAATCTTCATTTCCTGCCTGCCCTACTAAATTCCTGCCTGCCAGGCTCCATAATTGCATAAGGCAATTCTATGTTTTAAAAAAAATCTCTTGCTTTGGCTGGTGTGGCTCAGTTGGTTGGAGTGTTGTCCTAAACACCAAAAGGTGGCAGGTTCAATACCCAGTCCGGGCACATACCCAGGTTGCATGTCCAGGAGTGCATGAGGCAACCGATTGATATTTCTCTCTCACCTCTCTTGCTCTCTCTCTTTCTTTGTTTTCCTCTCTCTCTCTCTCTTCCTCTTTAAAAATCAATAAATTTTTTTTAAAATCTCTTAACGTGTATGTATATATATCTGCTACTTGTTCTGCTCCCTTGGCGGGACTCTGATATACTCCCCATGTTGTAGACTGCCCCTCCCTGTCATCTTCCCTTCCTCTGTAAATGTTTCACATTTTTCATACAATCTATAATAATAAAAGCATAATATGCAAATTGACTGAACGACTGAACAGCAGAATGACTGCCCAGACGACCTTCCGGATGACCACACTATGACACCCATGTTTTCTGGGTCTTCCCATAGAATACAGTTGGCTGGTAGGATGTTAAACCTTGAGAAGTATATCCATCATTGCATGCTCTGTTCTCTGAACGTTTTGACTTATCCCCCCACTGTCTGTCCCAGCAGCTCTACCATGTTTCTGTCATGTAGTATGGTCCACAATTTTCTTCCTGCTGCCAAAAGCCATCCTGGCAGATGTTAGTAGCACCTCATACAAATTTTGCTGGGGTGTTAAATTCAGTATTATAGGAGAGTACTCTCCTTTCATAAATTCTCCCTTATCTATCTTTATATTTTGCATCTCTTAATCTAGAAATCTCATTTTCTTGTCCCATATATACTCTCTTGGCTCCTACCAGTTCACACTAGGTTGCCCTGCACTCTCACTGTATAGTCTCTTTCCTTCTTTTCCCAGGCTCAACAATTCCTCAATTAAGAGTTATGCTGAAATGGACTCCAAGAGGTTTTTTTTTTTTTTTTTTTTTTTTTTTTTAAACTAGGGTTTTATAGGTAGGGATAGATCCTGAGAGGTAATGTGTTGTCTTTCAAGAATAAATCTCTGGGCCGAAACCGGTTTGGCTCAGTGGATAGGGCGTCGGCCTGCGGACTGAAAGGTCCCAGGTTCGATTCCGGTCAAGGGAATGTACCTTGGTTGCGGGCACATCCCCGGTGGGGAGTGTGCAGGAGGCAGCTGGTCGATGTTTCTCTCTCATCGATGTTTCTAGCTCTCTATCTCTCTCCTTTCCTCTCTGTAAAAACTCAATAAAATATATTTAAAAAAAAAAGAATAAATCTCTGCATCATCTGTAAGCAAGAGACAGGGTAGCTTTTAAGAGAAAAGGTGAGATATTTACTGGCCCATAGGGCTCAGCTAGATTTGGGTTCCAAAGTTCTCCACTGTATGGACCCAGATAACCTCATTCTTAGTTTTAGGATCTTACTTCTTTTTTTTTTTGTCTTTCATTCAATTTATTTTATTTTATTTATTTTTATTGTCTAAATTTGACCCCCCCCGCCAATTGACCTCCTCCCCAGTCATTTCCACTCCGGGCAAGCCCCCACTGCCGCAGTGTCTGTGTCCATTGGTTATGCTAATATGCATGCATACAAGTCCTTTGGTTTCTCTCTACCCCCCCACTCCCCACCATTTGTCTTG
>NW_006298968.1:271336-300987 GCF_000327345.1 Myotis davidii | reverse complement strand
CAGGAGGCATTCCTATAAGGAAGTACAGGAAGCAGAACTAGATAGATACAGAAATTCTACCTTGATAAAATTATAAGAGAAGTCTCAGATGACCCTTTGGGGATCACTGGAGCTGAGATAGCTCTTCAGAGTTATCCACAAGTAACTCTGAAGAACAGATCTTATACTTTGTATTAACCAGACATTGGATGTAGGCTGTCCTAGGGCAGATATTGTAACTTTGGATGAGATGGGTCCCTTAGACAAAGAGCAATTTCAAGGGAGAGATGTTGCTATGCAATATCAGCAGCTAACACTTCAGTGTATTATTTCTGATAAGAGCATCTAAACAGTGTACCTTAGCATACAATGCAAAACATAACACATTTCCACATTTATATATTTATTTTAAGACCAGAGGCGCAATGCATGAAGATTCGTGTAAGAATGGGCCTTCCTTCTCCTGGCTGCCAGCACCGCCTTCTCTCCAGCCGGAGCTTCCTTTCTGCCTTCGCTCCGGCCTGGAACCAACTTTCTGCCTTCATTCTGGCCTGGAGCCTCTTTCCGCTTTCCCACACTGCCCAGAGGCCTGGAGATGATGGGGTAATATGGAATGCCCACGTCGTCGCCATGGTGATGACACAAGCATCCTGCCCCACCCCTGGCCACTCGGCACCTGTGCATGCAAATTAACCTGCCATCTTTGTTGGGTTTATTTGCATACTCACTCCTGATTGGCTGGTGGGCTTCATGAAGGTATGGTCAATTTGCATATTTCTCTTTTATTAGGGTAGATGATAGAGTATGAACTCAAGAGAAAAGGGATCTTGTCTGTCTTATACATTGCCAGATTCTCATAATTTAGAACAGTTTGGCTTAGTATTTACTCAATAAGTATTTGTTGACTAAATGATTGAAATAAATAAATAATTAAAGCATATTTATAGGTGCCACATTTTGTAAACTGAAAATCATTTAGCACATAACAAAGACTACAAATAAATGAAAACATACTAGTAAATGGGAAAGCATCCTAAAATATATCTCTTCCCTCACATTCAAGTATAAATCTTTACAGGGAGATGTTTTCATTTTCTGAAATGAAACCACTTCTAATGCATTAAATGAATTGATGAATGTCATTGCAATATACTTGTTTTAAACCACGGTTTTCTATTCTGATGTAGATTCTTTGTGAACTAACTTGGCTACAATATTAAAGAATATTAAGATAGATATTATAATTGGATCAGCTCTGTGGTTGGATTGATTCACAAAGGAAATTTTGGGTTTGCACCTATGTCTCATTAATATTCACTTTCAACTCCCTTCTAACCACTGCCTGCTTTTGTTTTAAACATAGACTTTCAAACATTTTTATGATTCTATAAACATAGAGAATCTTTCAAAACGATTTTTTCTAATCATTTTCTATTAAACATTGGCACTGTCCCATATGGGGTGAGAAGAAAAAGTAAGTCTGAAATGTCATCTTGTCCACTCTTTAAATACTTCGAATGCAAAATGTCACAAGAACTCAATATTAGTAAAACACTTACTTTTCACCATATTAATAACTACCATGAGTGATTTCAGGTTTGCAATGGAAAACAAATGAACAGCTAATTATGAAAAGCAAATATCAGGAATGGCAGCAATGAAGAGTTCTAAGGATCTGCTCCCTAGCAAAATAAATATAAACTGGCAAAAATAATTTAAAAAAAATTCAAGTCTTTGGTATCTGTGCTGAAGGCATGCAACAAATGAAGAAAGATTTATTTAAGAAAGTCTATTCAAACTTGTTAAGAATAACAAGGCTCTGTGGCACTTAATTCATGACCCATTCTTTTTTTTTAAATTCTTTTGTTCACCTAGCACATAGTAGGTGCTCTATAAAGTGTTTACTGATGACAGAGTGAGGTAGAAGTTTGAGGAGGTGTGAGGTTGAAAGCTAGTGATGCTTCCAGTGGGTGGTCAGGTAGCAAAGGCTACACAACAAGAGACCAGAAGGGGAAGAGGTCCAGGAAGGACTGTGAAGGGTCAGAGACCTGGCAGTTAGGGCAGTCATAATTAGGAATGAGACACAGAATGAGCAACAATGTCAATTTGAAAAAAAATGTAGTACTTTGGTGTCAAATGTTTAGCTATACATTTAAAAGCTTAAGCAACCATTTAAGCATTCAACTGTTCAACCAGTAGCTATGATGTGCACTGAGCACCAGGGGGCAGATGCTCAACACACAGGCATGGAAACATGGAACAGACTGATGAATCTCAGAGGGAAGTGGGTAGAGGGGAGGGCAGGAAGAGAGTAACCAAAGATCTTAAGTGCATACTAGAGGCCTGGTGCATGGATTCGTGCACCAGTGGGGTTCCTTGGCCTGGCCTGCAGGGATCGGGCCAAAACTAGCAGTCTGACATCCCCCAAGGGGTCCTGGGTTGCGAGAGGGCACAGGTCAGGACAAGGGACACCACCGGTACATGAATCTGTGCACCAGGTCTCTAGTATCTATATTTATAAAAGCCTAAGTGAACATTATGACCGAATGACCAGAATGACCAGTCGACCAGTCACTATGATATGCACTAACCAACAGGGGACAGACGATCAATCAACACAGGAGCTGCCCCCTGGTGGTCAATGTACTCCCACAGCCAACCTCCCACAGCCCCTCCGCCCTTCCCCCACCGCCAACCCCAGCTGGCAAACCTCCTGCAGTTCCTCCCCCTGGCTGGTCAGACCCCCAATAGGCCTCGATGCTGGCCAGGCTGAAGGACCCCACCCATGCGCGAATTTGTGCACTGGGCCTCTAGTAATATAATAAACAAGAACATTTTACTTATGTGATCTTGATTGGCCATATGATTTTTCTGACTTGCTTTTCTAGAAATTTGTTTTTTAGATCATCAAAATTTATAATTTTGATAATATCATTTTCTTTTTAAAAAATATATTTTTATTGATTTCAGAGAGGAAGGGGGGAAAAGATAGAAACACCAATGTTGAGAGAGAATCATTGATCTGCTGCCTCCTCCACACCCCCCACCTGGGGATAGAGCCTGCAACCTGGGCATGTGACCTGACTTGGGAATTGAACCATGACTTCCTGGTTCATAGGTCAATGCTCAACCACTGAGTGATGCTTGCTGGGCTTCTTTTTTTTCCTTTCACTTCCTTTTCCTCTTCTTTTCTTTTCTTTTCTTTTCTTTTCTCTTCTTTTCTTTTCTTTTCTGTTCTGTTCTTTTCTTTCCTTTCCTTCCCTTTCCTTTCCTTTTTTTTCTTTTTAAAAACTTATCTTTATTATTGAAAGTATTACAGTGTCCCCTCCTTTTCCCACATTTCATGACCCATTCTTTCATTTCCATGCCCACTACATTCTGACTGAAATTCCACACTGTATAAGTATGGCAAAGATGATGGAAGTCCTCTTTCCTAAACTCCCAGTCAAAGGATACAGTATCTCACATGGAGGGACAGACTGCCATACCCTCTTACTCTAAGTGCAGAGACTAAACTCCTAGTGAATTTGGCTGAGAGGTCAGGAGTGCCCTCTTTTCATCTGGCCCCTGTTCACAGGGAGGAAGTTCTACTGAGGCATGGCAGGTGAGAATCCTGGGGCCTGGATTACTTTCCCTCCAACCCACTACTCAGGTACAAGTTCCATTTCAAGAGACACAAACTGAGAAAACCTGCCCAGGGCCCAGCACATTGGCTCTGATACTCCCCCCCCCCCCCCCCCAAGCAGGGAGGCAATCCATAAGAACAGACACCTACATAGCTTTCCCTAAAGGAAGTGATTCTATTGGAAACACTGTGGGGAAGTTCAAGCCTAAGAGTGCTCTCAAAGACTATGGAGATGTTGGTGGTAAACAATTAGGAGGCAGTTGATACATCTATGACAGCAACAGCCTAAAGCAGTGGCCAGCTAGTTTACCAAAGAGAATCAGCAAAAGAGACAGTTAATAAGAGTGAGTCCTCCTGGGGCCAGAACAAATTTCAAAAACTGTTTTCCACAAGTGCTCCTAAAAAAGGGCTCAAAGTCAATTAGATCAGACTGTAGAACAATTTATGCCCTGGGGCATTATCAAAGATGATAGAGCAATCAGTAATAGCAATCAGTCAGCAATTAATGGAATCTATGAACTTGGTTTGAGGCCAAAGGAGGCAGACGGCTTAACAGAGAGATCAGAGAAAGAGACAGTGAAGGGATTAAGCAAAATAGCACACACACGGGCGCCCACACATACACACACACACACACACCCTATATAATAAAAGCCTAATATGCTAAGTGTCCAGTTGTACGGTAGTCCATTCAACCAATCAAAGCATAATATGCTAATGATATGCTAAGACTGCTCAACCGCTTCCTATGACATGCACTGATCACCAGGGGACAGATGCTCTGATTGGTAGGTTAGCTTGCTGCTGGGGTCTGGCCAATTGGGACTGAGCGAACCTGGCCAGACATGCCCTGGAGCCCTCCTGTGGTACCTCCCTGGCTGGCCAACCTCCTGCATCCCTCCCCAGCCCCGATTGTGCAATGGTGGGGTCCCTTGGCCTATCCTGTGCCCTCTCGCAATCTGGGACCCCTCAGGGGATGTCAGAGAGCCGGTTTTGGCCTGATCCTGCAGGCCAGGCTGAGGGACCCCACTGGTGCACGAATTCATGCACCAGGGCTCTAGTCTGTAATAATAAAAGCATAATATGCTAATTAGACTGGACATCCTCCCAGACATCCTTCCTTCCGGACAAAGCCGCAGTGGATGAGGGCCGCAGCAGAGGTGGGAGCCCAATTCCTCTTGGTGTTGCTGGATTCCACCTTCGGCCTTGGGTTATGT
This sequence comes from Myotis davidii, assembly GCF_000327345.1. Classification (NCBI taxonomy): domain Eukaryota; kingdom Metazoa; phylum Chordata; class Mammalia; order Chiroptera; family Vespertilionidae; genus Myotis; species Myotis davidii. The sequence goes on along the minus strand of NW_006298968.1, from coordinate 296,166 downwards.
TGTTGCTGGGGCACTGTCTGCCCCAAATCTGGTTTACTGCACACTTGCATTTGCATTCCACACCCTGTATGACAACAACTTTGCAGAGTGCCCTCTCACACTACAGGACCCCTTGGGGATGTCAGAGAGCTGGTTTCGGCCCGTTCCCTGCAGGCCAGGCTGAGGGACTTCACTTGCCAGAGGGACCCTGCTCATTCTGCAGATGGCCTTCAAGGCTCGGTGCTGCCCCAGGTGTGGCCGACCAGGGAGGCACCCTGGGAGGTTGGCTCCAGGAACTGTCCAGCCCATCTCGCCCAGTCCCGCCTCACCAGCCACCTTCTAATTAATTTTCTTTTGATGTGCATGAATCCGTGTATCGGGTCACTAGTATATATATAAAACATGTAGACCCAGACAATAGTTTGGTGATAGCCAGAGGGAAAGCCAAGTTGGGGACAGGTGGAGGTGGACAAAGAGGGGTTGGGGATGAATATTGAAAGAAACTGCCTGGGGGCGATAGGCCAAGGATGCAGTGTGTAGATGACAGTCTATTGAATTGTGCACTTGAAATCTGTTACCCAATAAATTCAATAAAAAAAAAAAGAAGTTCTTCTAAAACTGCTGTCATCTCAGGCTGACTGTGTGCATATCCAAAGCTGTTCCCTCCAAGGAGCAATATCAGAAGTTTCATACTGGAGGGGAAATGGAATTCACTAGTGTTCTCTATCCAAGTCATTGAACAAATAAATAAACAAACAACAATAATAACAATAAAACAATCTCCAAAAAGAGGGAGGGAAATCTGTGTCCAGTGTTGCTACAACATATTACTTAAAAGATCCAATTTCAAAAAAAAAAATTATGAGACATTCAAAGAACAGAAAAGTGTGACCTATGCAAAGGAAGAAAAAACAGGAAACAGAAACTGCCTGTGATCCAAAATAGTAATTTGAATCCACATGAAAAAACAAATAGCAGTGGTAAAGGTAATTGTATAAGTGCATATTTCTTCTCCCATCTTCTCTTAATTGATTTAAAAGCAATTGTGAAAGAATACATCCACAAAATTGTATTGTTGAACCTATAATACATAGAAATGCAATATATTTTCCAATAAAAGTGTAGCACAAAGAAGGTAGGTGGGAGCACGGTTACACTGGAGTTAAAGAGTCAATAGATGGTGACTTGAATCCACAGAAACAAGTGAAGAGAGCCAGAAATGGTAAATAAGAAGGTTAATATAACAAACTCTATAAATATATGCTTGCCTATCTTTTCTCAGCTTTTTAGTAATCATAAAATTATATAAATAATTATAACAATGTAATTTTGCATTCTAAACACATGTAATATGCTTAACAATAACAGCAATTAAATTATTGTAAATTTAATGATACTAATTAGATAATATACTAGAGGCCCAGTGTACAGATTCATGCACCAGTGGGGCTCCACAGGAGGGCTCTAGGGCATGTCTGGCCCATCTCGCTCAGTCCCAATCGGCTGGACCTAGCAGCAAGCTAACCTACCAGTCAGACCGTCTGCCCCCTGGTGGTCAGTGCACATCATAGAGAGTGGTTGAGTGGCCTTAGCATATCATTAACATATTACACTTTGATTGTTTGAACAGACAACCAGATGACTTGACACTTAGCATATTAGGCTTTTATTGTATAGGATTAACTTATCAGAAGTTAAGATATGTATGATAAACCCTAGAATACCACTAAGAAATAACGTTTAAAAAATTAAAAAGATAATTAAAGACATCCATGTGAAGATGAAGGCAGAGATTGCAGTGATAAAGCTGTTGGCAATGAAATGGTCCCAGAATGTTATAGGACCTTGGTTCAGTAACCTCAGTTACTTGAGTTCTGGCTAAGAAAGAATTCAGAACCAAGATTCAAATACAAGCAAAAATCTATAATAATAAAAGCATAATATGTTAATTAGACCGGAAATACTTCTGGACAACCTTCCGGACGAAGCCGGGGCTGCGAGGGACGCCCAGGTCCAGGGTGCCTGCTGGCAGCTGAAGGGAAGCCTGGGTCCCATGTGCCAGAGGGAAGCCGGTGCCGGCAGTCGGGGGAAGTAAGGCCTACTCTTGCAAGAATTTTGTGCATCAGGCCTCTAGTTTATTTAGACAGTCACAGAGGTAGAAGGAGTGAGCCATGGAAGAAATGAGCCAGCTGGCCTGTGTGGGCTCAGGAAACAAGTTACAGAAATAAAAGAAGGGCTCTTGGAGATTAGGAGAGAGAAAACAAGTATATATGCTCCTGGAAGGAAGGAGAGGGAAAAGGCTGAAACATGAATATTCATTACCTTTCTAGTTGTGTTCTTTCAGGGTTGTGGTCTTCACTGATTGGTGGTGACAGGGCAAAGGGTCATTAGTCATCACAGTAGGACCTGATGTCAGCCATGGCATAGCCCTGCCTGGCCTCACTGCTTTTCTGGGTCTGGAGCTGAAACACAACTGAGACTTAGATGTTATCTCTAGTGCTTAATGCTTAAGGGAGTGGTTGTGCAAGGGCTTGTAGGAGGCTGTTTTTCAGCCTCATTGTTCTTCCTCTAATGGGACCTACCACATGCCTAGAGATATGAGAGATCAGGAGGTCCAAACAGCATGACTAAGGATATGATAGGGGAGGAAAGGTCACCCTGGGGGTGAAGTCTCACCTTATAATTGTCCATTGTTAGGTCCTCTGGGGTTTTCAGCCCTGGTGACCTTCAGTACCTGGTCTATGGTTCCTACTCTGCTCATGTCGTTCTAACTGCCTACTACAAAGCTACCCAGCAAGGAATGCCAAGGACTGCTGGCAACCACAGAAACTAGAAAGAAGCAAGGAAGAGTTCCTCCCTGGAGCCTTCAGAGGGAATGTAGCCCTGTTGACAACTTGATCATGGAATTCTAGCCTCCAGAACTATGAGACAACACATTCTGTTGTTTAAGCCATTCAGTTTGTGAGTACTTTGTTATGGCAGCCCTCTCAAACTAATACACCGATAATACTATTTCCAAGTCACAATAACTATTCAATTTTGGTTTATTTCCTTTCAGTTTCATATCTATAAATCTATAGATCCACGCTTTATATATATGCAACCTTCATCCAAATATTAGAGGCAAGTTCCTCTTAATAAGATTATCCAAACTTGGAAATAAGGCAGAAAAATTATAATATGACCTTCCAAACTCATATTAGAGACTGTCTAAGAAGCTGGTCTGAGTCTTCTGCCACTCTTATTATTTATTATTGACCAAGGCCCAAACTCCATAAAGCTGCATATTATCTTGACAAGGAGCAAATTACTTTTTTTTCTGGTAGAGATTCTAATGGTTTTTGTCCTATGGAAAAGATAACCCCTAAAGGTTACAGTTTCATTGCCCTGTATATAAATTAGCAGTCTTATTTCAGCTTTCTTTTGGTAATTCTCTTTCAAACTCTTATATTCTTCTTTGAAACAGGTTTACCATCCTGCTGATTCATTCATTAATGAGTTAAAAAAAAAATCTTTGACATTTGTACACTACATATTTGCATGAGAGTCATGATTTTAATTTTTTGGAAATTATACTTTGACATGCCTAGATGAGTAGTTCCCAGACTTTCAGAGTTCACAAAGAAGAAAATTATTAAAATGAAATGAAGTTGGATGACTGAGATAGTGTTTCCAATTTTAATTTTCCAAGTAATATCAATTTAAAAATCACAAACACAGAAAACTGTCATATATTAATACCACCATTTCATAAAAGAAGGGGAAGCCTTTTTGAAACCAAGAGAGTGGAGTAAAATATAGTATAAACTATGTAACATTATGAAAATTTACTTTATCCTACTTATTTTTCTCATTGCATGGCATACTTGTGAGAACTGGCATAATTTAGGAAGCATTGCCTACAGATGACTGGTTTTCTTTCTATTTGAGCAGTTTCTTCTATTCACACATTTAAGGTCTTTACTGAAGGCTTTCTATGTCCTAGTGAGAGTCTACCAGGCGACACCAATTATACACCAAGACCACTGATTATATAAGAAGGAAGTGTAAGGCCCTAAGACCCCTGGAGAGTCCGACGGAGGAGGCGACGACCCCAAGTCAAACGCAGAGACCGGAACTTGATGCAAAAGCAAGAGGTTCTTTATTACAAGCGCAGCGCAGGGGCTCCCAGGCAGGCAGGCAGCAACCCGAGGGAAGTGCTGGCTGACTGGAGCCCCGAGCCATTGTAGAACAAGAGTTTATAAAGGCAAAAACCACACGCAGGTGGCCTGGAATGTCAGGAAACTGGGTTGTCAGTTAACTCATCTCCTGAGGGGACAGGTCTGTGTTAGCAGTTGACTCGTTTCCTGAGGGGCCAGGGTGGTCTGTCTTGCATAAACCTACCCCAGGGAAAGATAAAACAACTCTGCTGTGACTACACCAGAGCACCAGGGCTTGCTGGAAAGGTCAGTTAGCACAGACCGATCCCAGGAAGAGATAAAATAACTCTGCTATGACTAAACTAGGGCCAGGGCTTGCAAGAAAGGTCTGGGGGAGGGAGAGGCTTCTCTCTGGCCTTAGAGAAGCATACTCTATGTATGCTTCCTAACATTAGGGGAAATATATTTTAGTGGGTAAAGATGCACTGAGTAATCTTCCAAATAAATATAATTTAAATTGTGCTAAGTATTATGAGGAAGAGCATAAGTTTAACAGTATGCACTGAGCTGCTTAAATGCCTGTCACATCTCAGTGAACACTGTTGCCTTAATAGAAGGGCCTAGTGGATTATTCTGAGTTGCTTCTCCCAACAAAAGAAAGCCACTTTTTGCTCATGAAGCGTTAAATATGTGACTGTGCTTGAAGTAGCAGATCATCAGTAATAAAAGGTGAGGACTTGCATAGCAACCTGGGCTGAACAGGAACCCTCAAAAAGAGCAGAGACCACCTATCTCTCCCTCCTCCTCCCTCCTCCTCTATGCCTAGAAGAAAGGAGCTGGGCTCTGAAATGTCTCTTCTAGATAAAATAAATTAAAATGAGGTCAGTCCATAGTATTTTTAAAAGACACAAAAGTGCTCTATTACAGTTGATAATAATGTTATATAGTTAATTGGCCCTAATTAGCTTAGCAGCTCCAAAGAGTCAGGCCGTAACCTAAGGCTTTGAAGCAGTCTCACAAGGAGTGGGGACATTATCATGTGCTAATCTTCCTTATTATAGACTTTCTGGAGATAAATTTTGACTCAGTTGAATAAGTATGGGCAATTGGGGCTTCAGGAGAGTTTGTAAATACATAAGAAAGGAACTCTATCAGGCCAGACTTTTTATGCTTTCCCACATTATGTCATGGAAAGTTAATGGGGAAGGAAGACAAGAAACCCCAAATCAGAAAAATTTAGAGCCAGGGCCACTTGCTTTGACAAAGATGGGGATGAATCTTTGAAAAGGAAGATACCATCAAGTGTTTGGACTGAGAATCTGGAGACTGTGAAATTGGTGGAGGAACACAGAGTTTTCTCCCCCAACCGCCCAGAAAACAAAGCTTGTTGTATATGTAAGCATGAAAGTAGGTGGCAGGATTTCTCTTTGTTACACGGCCAGGAAATACCTCTACAAGTCTGCATATAAACAAAGTAGAACTTTGTAGGTTGGGCAGAGAAGTAGGACAATGAGTAATCTTCTCATCTTCTGTTTTCCATAAGCTTTATCTGCATTCCACTGTAGTGCTCATGGCTAGGGGATAAGCCATAGGGGTGAGGATCACCAAAGGGGATGAAAGTTTTCTATGAATTTCAGAGAATCTTAAGGGATATTAAAAAAACAAAAAACAGTCAGGTAAGATATTCTGAGGACAAAGGCCCATTTTGATAAGAGTTTAGTAATGACAACTGTCTACACCTCAGTAGACCACCAGAGAAGCCCACTGATCAACCAAGACTATTTATTGCCCTGACTGATGTGTTCAGTGTTCAGTGGTTAGAGCATTGGCCCCTGGACCGAAGGGTCACGGGTTTGATTCCTGGTCAAGGGCATGTATCTGGGTTGTAGGTTTGATCCCTGGCCCTGGTTGGGGTATGTGTGGGAGTCAACCCACTGATGTGTCTCTCACGCTGATGTTTCTCTCTCTCTCTCTCTCTCTCCTCCTCCTCCTCCTCCTCCTCCTCCTCCTCCTCCTCCTCCTCCTCCTCCTCCTCCCATCTCTCCACTCTCTCAAAATGTCAATTGAAAAAATACTCTCAGGTGAGGATTAACCAAAAAAAAAAAAAGACTAAATTTATTAGACTTACAGCAGTGAGGGAGAACACCAACTTGAAAAAATATATCAATAGCTTCTCAAAGTGGAGGAAGTATATTTATAGGGTTTAGAGTTAACTAATTTAGGAGATTTCAAGCTGAGTCCTGCAAGGTGGGTAACTTTGTTGGGATTGGGAAGAGTTTATGATATAATAACTGGATTGACAGGCACAGCAGATGAGGATCTTGAAGAGAGTCTTGATAAATAAATTGCTAGTTTTGATAAGCTGTTAAATTGGTTTACAGGCTTATCTTCTTGAGAGCAAGTAATCCCTGGAGCAAGCAAGTAGTCATTTTTGCTCTGCCCAGTATTGTTTAACACAAGAATGGGAAAATGTGTCTGCGTTTAAAATAAAGATGGGAACTTATTTTGCTTTCAGTTGTCAGGATTCCTTTTTGTTTTTTTCTCTGCCGAGGCTGCAGGATAGACCATTATCACCCACGGACATGATTGTTCAAGATTTATATCAATGTTTGATGTGTTGTAGTCATGTGAAAAGTTTCTGACGGTAGTCATTCCAAACTCTACTAGTGACAGATTTTCTTGTTCATTTTTTTAGAGGATCATGTTTAGACCACTTGATGGAACAGTGACTGCACAGCATAATTTAAGACCCCGGAGAGCAAATGAGAGTTGCAACATGGACAATTACTAAGAGAACAGTTATGCTATGAGCTTGTAATAACTTCTAAGGCAGGAGCCAAAAATGGCCAATTAAATCAGGAGAACTGATACCATTTCCAATCTGCACAGGCCACACACCCAGATATTGGGGATATTAGCCAAATTACATAAATTTATGATTTTTATGTTTGCTTTCTAGATAATTTAATAATGCAGATCCAACAGAGGTCTTTTGCAATGTAAGGACAACATTCTGTCCCTATGTCCTAAGTCAGCACATGTTTCACCCCGAAAGGCCTCAATTTTGAACAACCACCTGTCCAAATTTATGAACCTCTTAGGTGAGTTCTATGGCCTCAGTAATATTGTCATTCTCCTGCTAGTCTCTGTACCATTGCTTGTAGAATTCTGCCTACTTTTCAAGCCTCATGTAAAGTGTGAAATGAAGAAGAAAGTCATCTAAAATATTCCTTCAGTGATTGTTTTTATTTTTATTTATTTTCTATTTGAGAGAGAGGAGGAGAAACATCAATTTGCTTGCTTCTGGTATGTGCCCTGACCAGATATCAAACCCCAAATTCGGCGTATCGGGAGGATATTTTTAAATGTAAATTGAAGCTCAGAATGTTTTACTTTTTGGATTAAATTATCTAAATGTCTATTTATTTTTAGAAGGGTAATTGGTGGGTCAGAATAGACCAAGGGTAATATTAAGAACTATTCTGAAGTTTACTGACATTAGAGATGCCTGTCCAGTTTACAGATTTCAGAATGCAGCCAATAGTCTTTTGTGCTTCAAATATTCATATATGGGTGTTAAGTAGAATAGGCCTGTCACAAATTCCATTGCCTGGTGACAGGCCGATTCTATTTGACATCCACATGTGAGATTTCACTGAAAGCAGATCGTGGGGTAGCCCCTAACAAGTAGTATTGGATTTGAAGCACAAAAGACTATTGGACTGAAATCTGTAAATTGGGCAGGCATGAGGGTTTAGCCTAACCAATGCATCTTTATTGCAAGGCCTATAAGTGAGGCAACTTTTCAGTCTACCCCATGTGTTACCTAGCTTTCTCTATGCTCTTTATCTGTGAAAGCTTGGTTACATAGGCTACCTCCTCTGTGTGCTATTTTTTTTTTTTTTATACAGGAAAAGGAGCACCCATGTCTAGGTTTGACATAGTAGGAACTTTAGATTTCTGTATGGCCTATTGTGGTATTTGCCACCTAAATAAGTTGCTTGGTGATTGAGTCCAATTAACAGGGATTAACATGGAGTTTGTTTTGTCTGATTTATAACAAGGAAATAGCACCAAATGAAGCTGGGTAGCACCCCCAATAAAATGAGTACAAACCCAACAGCCAGTTTGACTATATGCTTTAACCAAATCACAATCAAATTATAGGCAGGTATTGGAATCATGCCATATATATATATATGTATGCAAAAATGTTATTAAGTATAGAAACTATACAGATAGAGTTAATAAGTGTCTACTCACAATCAGGAATCTTAGACCAGGAAAGAAGAAAGAAAATATCTAGGGAAACAGAGGACAAAATAATGCAAATAAAAGCATGGAAATCAGTAGTTCTGGTCATCTGGATCTTGCTCCTCAGTCATAAATGGAAGCTGCCTATTATTTACAGTTGTCTCCTTGACCTGAAGGTCTTTGTTATAAGCTGCCCAACCCCCAACATCATGAGCTTCTGGAGGACTCCTAAGGATCCTAAGCTTGAAATCTGGCTGGGACAGGTTTTCACTGTTTCAGAAATGAATTATATCTGTTTACTTGAAACATAGGTCTAAGGGTCCACACCCTATAGTTTTCCTCTTGAAGTAATTATTTTTAAATATTTTTATTGATTTCAGAGAGGAAGAGGGAGAGATATATAGAAACATCAATGATGAGAGAGAATCATTGACCAGCTGCTTCTTGCACCCCCCTTACCCCACTGAGGATCGAGCCTGCAACTGGGGCATGTGCTTTACTTGTTTATAGGTTGACAATCAACCACTAAGCCACACCAGCCAGACTCATATTAATTATTAATAGAACCTAGTAAAGTTCTCTTCACCAAGCCACAAGGACAGTTTTTCTGTGATGTCTCTTTTAAAGACTAAATGTCCTGGAGAATTAGCAGAATGGAAGATGGGGAAATTCTCTCTTGAAGTGTAAAGCAATAAATGTATAAGTATATAGCCTTACTCTGGGAGGAAGAACACATCATGAGCAGCGAGGACACAGAAAACTCCAGGGCCTTTTGGTTTGTGCCTTAAAGTGTACTATGATTATCCCCAGTTCACATAGGTGCTGAAATTGAGTAACCTAAAATTTAAGTCTTTTTTAGACAATTACACCAGTCTGTGTACATGAACATTACCTTGTTTTTTTAACATAAAAATGTAGTTATTGAAATATTTTATTATGTAAACTTAACATAATTCATTTAGTTTCAGTAATGTGATTATAAGTAAATGATTATTAGTAATATTTTTTATTCTAAAAATAAGAACTATTTAATAGAACAAATGAGGACCATGCCAAAAATTTAGAGAAGAATCTTAGTGATAAAAAAGGAAACTATTACTGAGCAAAGGAATTCACGTTTGGTGAGGGGAAAATAAAATTGACAACCAACAAGCACAGCAAATCCCAAACAGGATAAACTTAAGGAAATCTTCCTTCCAAACACAAAGTAATCAGGCTTCTGAAAACCAAATATGAAAATGAAAATTCTTGAAAATAGCCATTGAAAAGTGCCAACAATTCAAATGACTGAAGATTTCTCATCAGAAACCAGGAGATCAGAAAATAGTAGAGGAACATTTTTTTGAGTGCTGCAAGACCAGACTGTCAACCCAAAATTCTATAGCCAGTGAAAATATCCATTAGAAATGAAGTAAAAAAAAACCCACATTCTCAGGTGAAGGGAAACAAAGACAATTTACTGACTTAAAACCCTGCCTTAAAAGAAATGCTAATAGCTCTTTGGGTAGAAGAGAAACTGGTAACAGTGAAATTTGGAATTTTACAAATTGAGGAAGAACAACTGAAATAATAAATATCTGGGTGTATTAGTTTCCAAGGACTACTGTAAGAAATTATTGCAAACCTGGTGGCTTAAAATAACAGAAATTTATTCCCCATCAAAAAGTCCAAAATCAAGGTGTTGGCAGGACTGCATACTCTCATAGATATTGAAAGGATAATAAAGGATTACTTTAAATAACTCTATGCACATAAATTTGACAGCCTACATGAAACTGACTGATTTTTTTGAAAGACAGAAATAAGAAGAAATAGAGAACCTGAAGAGTTTCATATCTATTTAAAGAATTGAATTAACAGTTTAAAATACTCCAAAAGAGAAAACTCCAGGCCCAGACAGTTTTATTGGTGTATGTTGCCACACATTTTTTTTTTTGGCAAAAAATAACACTAATTTTGCATAATTTCTTCCACAAAACATATTTGCCATTTTTCAATTTATTTTATGTAGATGGCACCATCCTGAGACCAAAACCAGATAAAGGCAATGCAGGAGAAGAAAACTATAGGCCAATATCTCCCATAAATACAATTGCAAAGATCCTCAACAAAAAGTAACAAACTGAATCCAGCTTAATATCAAAAGAACAATACGTCATGACCAAATGGGGTTTATCTTAAAAGGTAACCAAGGCTGGTTCACCACTCAAAAATCCATCAATGTAATTCACCATTGATATTGCAACTACTAATGTAATACCAATAGTTGTATTTCACATCAATAGACACAGAAAAGTCATTTAATGAATTCAATTTCCATTTATGATAAAATCTATTCACAAACTAGGAGTATGGAACTTTTGCAATGCAATAATGGGCATCTGAAAACAACAACAACTTAGAACTAACATCATATCTGGTAGTAATGCAAAATGGAACAGCTATTTTGGAAAAGTTTGAGAGTCTCTCTCTCTCTCTCTCTCTCTCTCTCTCCTATGTGTCAGGCACAGGAGGCAATGGGAAACAGATAAGGTTTTGCCCAACTGAACCGCACATCCCATGGCAGAGATTGATAGCTGTTCACCAAAATTCAGTCTCCTCCTCTTTCTGCACTCATAGCTAGACTACATTTCCCAGCTTCCTTTGCAATTAGGTCTCCAGCTGGCTCAAGGTGAGTGGAAATGATGAGAGACCCTTCCAGGCCTGGCCCATAAAAACCTCCCTCACTCATTTCTCTATGCTGCGATAACTAGTGCAACCTTGGAAGCCATGTGTGGAAAATGTCAAAGCTGTGTCTGTTGATGAGGAACATATGATTGGCCTGTTACTTAACAAGGAATCAATTTATATTGTGTTGGAGACATTGCACATTTAGGAGTTTGTTTTTTTATAGCACTAGCTATATTTTAATTAAAACATACTCCTACATGAATAATGCCTAGAATGGCTTTCTTTTTACCAAAAGAATTGGAGATAAACCTTCCTCCTTATTAAACTAAACTACTTTCTAAAGAAAACTTTGAAAATCTAGTGATGTTATATGGAAAACAGGCACCTGCTGGCTGGAAGGGACTTCTTTGCCTAAATGGGCAACCCCAGGAACTCATGTGAGAAAGCCTACCTCCATCCAGCACTGCCTACACCTGAGGGGTAAGTCTCCCCAAGTCTGGTTCTGTGTTAACCACTCAACTTTGCAAAAAGACTTGATGCTATACCCTCACGTTTGCCTCTATCAGTTATGATAAAGGTGACACCTTAACTTCTCTCTGCCATTCTTTTGTTTTACTTCTCAGTTTACTCAGAACTCAGGCTGGGAAGATGATTGCTACTTATTGGGCTCCTCAGAGACCTCAAAAGTTATCATAATTTTTGGATAAAGCAGTAATCAGTGATTGTATTATGATAATTGTAATATCAATCATCACAGTGGAACCAAATGGTTATTGTATTTCTAGTACATTTCCTCTGAGTTCTTCAGTGCCATATTTTTTGTTTAAATTTTTTTTTTTTTTTTAGTTTTCTATGAGCCTATTACTGTTTTTTCCCAACTATTACGGTTTCTCTGTCCAAGGTTTTAAAACAGGTCATTGGTAGAAATGAGTTTAGTGGTTACCTTTATTGGGAAGAAGAGAACTTGAGGGAGACCATCTGGGGTGCTGATTATATTCTATTTCACAATCTGGGTACTGGTTACACTTTGGTTCATTTTGTGAACTTCTTTCAGCTGAGCACTTATGATTTCTGAACTTTTTTATATGCATGTTATACTACAACAACAACAAAATTAATCTACCAGATCATGAAGATATACTGAAAGAATTTGGAAATTCTAGGAAATGAGATTCTTCTGAATAGGTAAGTTCCACAGTCCATGACTTCATCATTGTCTGTAGGATTTAGTCTCTTGAAAGTTTATTATAAACACCTATCACATCTGGCTCCTAGGTACTTATTTTAGAGTAATTTGTGTTCACACAAGTCTGGACAAATGTTTATAATAACATTATTCATAATTGCCCCAAACAAGAAACAAACTAAATATTCTCAATGGGTGAATGAATAAACAAGCCGTGGAATAATTCTCAGATATAAAAGGTGATGAACTTTCAATACATACACTGTGATTGTATCTCAAATGGTTTATACTAAGCAAAATAAATCAATCTTAAAAGGTTAAATTTTTATGACTTTCTGAAAAAGGCAAAACTATAGGAACAGAAGAGCAGTGGTTACCAGGCTTAGGTATGAAAGGAGAGTGACTACATTTTGGGCAGTAAGAAGGAATTTTGGGAGAGTTTTGAAATTATTCTATATTCTGTTTATGTGGAGCTTACAAGAATCTGTGCATATGTTAAATCTCAGAACTGTGCACCAAAAAAGTGAATTTTATTGAGTAAATAAATTTATTTATATATTTACATATGCCAAATTTATTTATATGGTTACATATATGAAATTTATTTATATGCTTATATAACTAAATATATAAATAAATATCAATACAATACTTTAAACAAAACAACCTTTATTTATTTTCTTAATACATATGATGATTTCTTCATAGCCAGTTTTATTAATTACCACTTTTAACAAAATTAACTAACTTAATTTTTTTCCAGACACATGAGAAAACTAGAAAATAGGAAACCAAGATCAATATAGCTAAATTTTTTAAGAGCATATATTTTATTTTACTTAAATAAATGTTAAGATGGTAAACTCAATGTATTTAGTATTATTTAAAGTTATTGATACATCTCCTTAATCTATAGTCATTCGCTATCTATACTAATAAAAGGATAATATGCTAATTAGACTGGACATCTTTCGGACATCCTTCTGGATATCCTTCCAGACAAAGCCATGGTGGTGGGGGCTGAGGCAGAGGCAGTTAGGGGTGATCTGACTGGCAGGGGAGCAGTGAGGGGGCAGCCAGGCCAGCAGGGGGGCAGTTAGGGGTTGACCAGGCTGGCAGAGGCAGGGGCTATCAGGCAGGCAGGCAGGCAGGCAAGTGGTTAGGAGCCAGTGATCCCAGATTGTGAGAGGGATGTCCGACTGCCAGTTTAGGCCCGATCCCACAGGGATCGGACATCCCCCAAAGGGTCCTGGATTGGAGAGGGTGCAGGCTGGGCTGAGGGACTCCCCCCCCACACACATGAATTTCATGCACTGGGCCTCTAGTATAAAAATAAATAGCAAGGGAAATGTAAAACTATGTTTAAAGATCAAAGTATTATATTTTTCTTACTGAAAAATTATCCAGGTAGCTATACATTATATATTAAATAACACAATTTGACATTAGCTTAAAATCTTAAAGTGACTGAAGGTCTGGATAAACAATTTAAATGAGATCATATTGTGGTTTCTAGCATTATAAAGTTAACAAGATAAAACTCTTTAAAAAATCTGTCAATTCAATTTTCTAATTAAAAATATTTTTATATTTTTTCCAATTTAAAAATTTTTGAAAAAAAACTTATACCTTCCAATATCCATGATGCTAATAAAGGAAATTTTTAAAATAGAAATTATTACAAATTGAACTCAAATCTTGTACTAATTAAAATATGGTGCAAACATTATTTTTACATAGTGATAAAACCAGGGAGAAGACATGGAGTTGTTTTTAAGCTAAAATTAAATTATTCTAATTTGTCCAAAGGCTCATCTATTTATTAGGCATATTTTAAGACTCTTGGACCAATTCCAAGCTCTGAGTCTCTAGCTTTTCTCAAGTAGGATCCAACATGATTAGCCAAATTCACAGATAAACCGTTTCTTCTAAATTGTATGTTTTAACTAGGGAAAACATACAAAAGGAAGCAGTTAACATTTTCTCTTTTCTTTTTGAAATTCTTGACTATCTGGAGTAGATGTTTGCAGAATGTATAAATTACTACAAAACAATTTTTAATGATGAACTAACCTAACTTTCCCAAGAGTAAGAGAAAGAAAAAAAGAAAAAAAATTAATTTGTTTCAGAAAAGTAAAAATAAAATCATAATTGTAAAATGCTATTTATCTCCCCCATTTTAAGGAGGTTTCCTTTCACAAAAATATTCTGGGCATAAGAATATCATTTATTAAATACTTTAAAAGTGGTGATATAGCTAGGAATAGTTATTGTCTTAACCTTTAAGGCGTTTTTAGTCTAGGCAAAAAGATAATTATTTTAATGAACAAGAGAGCATCCTTGGGTTGCTCCTGTCTTTAGCAGTGTATGTTCCAGTGTTTAAAGTTATGTTTCTGACTAGCTTACAATAAATAATTTTTAAAAACCACACTATGGGAATGTTTATAAATTCCAATTTTCTAGGTGATTTTTTTTAATGGTTGAATTTTATCAAATATCTTTTGCATCTCTTGATATGATCATGTACTTTTCTGCTTTAATAAATGTCTTAATATTGAATTGCTGTCTTATTTATGACATAAAACATACTTACTTTTGTATTTATTACACTTCTGGAATAATTTTATGACCCTGTATTTAGGATTTTGGCCTCTGTATTTATAGATACTATTTCAAGTTTCACTAGGCTAAGAATTGGTTTAAAGAGCAAATAGAAATTCCTTGTTTCAGAAATGTTTGATGGTGCCTTTTTCCAAACTCCTCTAGACTTGTTGCCTTTTTGGCTGAAAATATTTTCATTTTTTCCCAATTTATTTTTATCTTATTTTTTTCTCTTTTTATTGATTAAGGTATTACATATGTGTCTTTATCCCCCCATATCCTCCCCACACACTCATACCCTCACCCACTTGGTGTCTGTGTCCATGGGTTAGGCCTATATGCATGCATACAAGTGCTTTGGTTCATCTCTCCCTTTTACTCCTCTCCTCCCCTATCATCCCTCTGAGGTTTGACAGTCTATTCGATGCTTCTCTGTTTCTGGATCTGTTTCTGTTCACCAGTTTATGTTGTTCATTATATTACACAAATGAGTGAGATCATGTGAATTTATCTTTCTCTGACTGGTTTATTTCACTTAGCATAATGCTCTCCAAGTCCATCCATGCTGCTGCAAATGGTAAGAATCTGTTTTCTACAGTGGCTGCACCAGTCTGCATTCGCAGCAATGCAAGAGGATTCATTTTTCTCCACATCCTTCCCAATACTTATCATTTGTTGATGATAGCCATTCTGACAGGTATGAGATGGTACGGCATTGTCATTTTGATTTGCATCTTTCAGATGATTAGTGACTTTGAGCATGTTTTCATATATCTCTTGGCCTTCCTTATGTCCTCTTTTGAAAAGTATCTATTTAGGTACGTTACCTATTTTTTGATTGGGTTATTTATCTTCCTTTTCTTAAGTTGTATGAGTTCTTTATAAATGTTGGAGATTAAACCCTTATTGGTGATAATACTGGCAAATATGTTCTCCCATGCAGTGGGCTTTCTTATTGTTTTATTGGTTTCTTTTCCTGTGCAGAAGCTTTTTATTTTTATGTAGTCCCATTTGTTTATTTTTTCTTTAGTTTCCGTTGTCCTAGGAGCTGTATCAGTGAAGATATTGCTACTACATATGTCTAAAATTTTGCTGCCTGTGGATTCCTCTAATATTTTTATGGTTCCCCATCTTATGTTTAAGTCGTTTATCCATTTTGAGTTTGTTTTTGTGTATGGTGTAAGTTGGTATTCGCAGATGACATGGTACTGTACATAGAAAACCCTAAAGACTCCATTGTTGCAGAAGACCTGAGAAAAACCTAGCCACGCTTAGAGAAAGGGAGTTACATTTTATTATTAAATTCTGTGCAGGCTCAGGGAAAAATGTGTCTTTCAAATTCTGGGCTCCCCAACATAGAGGAAACTTCTCTATTTATACTTTTTCCTGTCCTTTGTCTCCCAAATTTGGAATGAGACTTCCAGGCCTTCTGAGAAAGAAGGCCTGTGTGCTGGGAAGGGGCCATGAGACCATATCTCTTGGCCTGGCCTGGTGTCAGCATTGACAACTCTGTCTGGGGCATAGTTTACGGACTCTCTGGAATGGGAGTAGTCTTGTTTTCCTTATAATTTAAGCAAGAAAGCATTTACAGAAGCCATACTATCAGGGTTAAAATTTCAAACAGCAGTTTTTATATAAGATGGATGCTTCATCAAAAAATTATTAAACTTAATAAATGAATTCGGCAATGTAGCAGGATACAAGATTAACGCCAAGAAATCTATGGCATTTTTATACACCAATAGTGATCTTACAGAAAGAGAGACTGAAAAAACAATCACATTTACCTTCGCACCAAAAAGATTAATATACCTAGGAATAAACTTAACTAAGGAGGTAAAAGACCTGTACTCGGAAAACTACAGAACACTGAAAAAAGAGATAGAGGAAGACATAAACAGATGGAAGAACATACCGTGTTCAGGATTGGTAGAAACAACATCATTAAAATGTCCATACTATCCAAAGCAATCTATAGATTCAACGCACTCCCCATTAAAATACCAATGGCATATTTCACAGACCTAGAATAAACTCCAAAAATTCATATGGAATAAAAAAAGACCCTGAATAGCTGCAGCAATCCTGAGAAAGAAGAACAAAGTAGGAGTGTTCACAGTACCAGATATCAAGCTATATTATAAAGCCACTGTTCTCGAAACTGCGTTGTACTGGCACAAGAACAGACATATAGACCAATGGAACAGAACAGAGAACCCAGAGATCAACCCAAGCCACTATGCTCAATTAACGTTTGACAAAGTGGGCAAGGACATACAATGGAATCAAGACAATCTCTTCAATAAATGGTGTTGGGAAAATTGGACAGATACATCCAATTTATTTAATGCCCCCTAGCCCCCAAGTATGTGGTCTGGGTGGGGCGATTACCATGGTGAGCAGTACCGCTGTGACTCCTACCTTCTTCCTGGGCGGGTCTAAGGTTCTGTTCAGATTTCCTACCTCCTCTTGATTCAGTTTGGTAATTTTTGTGTTTCTAGTGTATAATAGGTTTAATCTGGGTTTTCAAATTGATTGTCATAGAGTCTATAATTTGATTTCTTTAATATTTTTAACTTCTTTCTATTTCCTCATATATTTCTAGTAGTTTTTATTAGAAATAACAAAAAGGGTTTTTAGGTTATATGTAAAATATGCCTAATTAATAGATGAGACTTTAGAATAATTTAATTTTAGCTTTTTATTTCTTGGTCAGGTGGTAGTACATAAGACAATATTTTAAAAGATGCATTCTTCTAATAATAGCTCATGTCTTCATGGTACTTTCAAGCTGGTCTATTTTTTCCCATATTATTTTGCATAATCCTCACAAACCCTGTGAGGTGACTATCAACAAAAGCCTGTGCCCTTTCAAGACCCGATGCCAACTTCTATATCTGGCATATTGAAATCTGCATCTCTGTATCTTGCCATTATTTTTTTCCCTAAAGGGATATTTCTATTCTTGTTTCTTTTTCTTTTTATCCCTGGCTTAAGTCTTTCACTACCTCTGTAATAATAGCTACTAAAGAGAAGAAATGAAGGGGACAGAACCAACACAAAGGAAAATAAAATTGTTACAAAGAACTGCCTCTTGCTATCTGTTTTGTTTAGGAGCAAATATTTATTTGTTAAATGGTTAGAATGAACATTCCAAAAACTCTTGCAAGGAAAGGCAGGAATAAAGTAGATTTATTGGAATTGTAAGCATTACAAAATCTGCTTGGATAGACAGGCACCAGAATATAATATTCTTAAATATTTCCTCTAGGGAGGAAGTACTAGAATTTAATTTATATAGGTACAGAAGGCAGAACTGAACTAAGGAACATTTACCAAGAAGCATATATTGAATAAATATGAGGAAGAACTTTTTTGTAATTGTAGCTTTTACCTATGAATAAGAGGATCTGTTTCACAGTGCAATGAATTTCCTTCTCAGATGGGTGATGTAAAATGTTGAGAATAAAATGGGGTACTAATTATTAGTCACATAATTCTTAAAGAAAATATTTATTGATTGATATTGGTTTTATTTTATCAGTGAATTACATAGCAAAATTTCTATTCAAAAACCATTTAAAATAAAATTCTTTTAAAAAATATTTTTATTGATTTCAGAGAGGAAAGGAGAGGGAGAGAGAGATAGAAACATCAATGATGAGAGAGAATCATTGATTGACTACCTCCTGCACGCCCCCTATTGGGGACCAAGCCTGCAACCCGGCATGTGCCCTTGACTGGAATCGAACCTGGGGCTTTTCAGTTCACAGGCTGATGCTTTATCCACTGAGCCAAACTGGTTAGGGCTAAAATTCTTAATAAATAAGATTTATAGGGTGGGCAAAAGTACATTTACGAGTACATGAAGCACAGAATTTATTCTTGTATTATTATTTATTAATTATCATATTATTTTTCAAGCAAACCACTGTAAACCTACTTTTGCCCCCACTCTGTATCTATGTATATTAAAGCAAAATATAAAAAGTACTTATATGGATTATCTGTATAATAAAATTATATCAGCAGAGTTTTCTACCTTATTGAACACTTCTTTCCTTTTTTAAATTATTGATGCTATTACAGATGTCCCCTTTTCCCCCTCTTTGACCTCCTCTATCCAGTCCCTGCCCCCCTTCCCTCTGTCCATTACCACGCTGTTGTCTGTGTCTATGGGTTATGCATATATATATATTCTTTGGCTAATTCCTTCATCTTCTTTCATTTAGTCCCTCCTTTCCCCTCTGACATCTATCATATCGTTCCATGTATCCATGCCTCTGTTTTTATTTTGTTCATCAGTTTATTTTGTTCATTTGACTCCACAAATAAGTAAGATCATATGGTATTTGTCTTTCTCTGACTGGCTTATTTCACTTGGCATAATAATTTCTAGGTCCATCTATACTATCACAGAAAGGTAAGATTTCTCTCTCTTTTACCATCTCATAGTACTCCACTGAGGTACCACAGCTTTTTTATCCACTCATCTATGGCTGGGCACGTTGGACTTACTGAATACTTTTTAAAAAACTTTTTGTACCTATTTGAATACTTTAATCAGTAACTTGCAGGACATCCTTGCCTTTATTTCCCCTTCATATTTTACATATATCAACCCTATAATTCCCCTATTTCCTAAAGACTCCATTGACTGGCAGGCTCACAGCTGCCCCACCATGCCAGGAGGGCAGCAGGCACCAAGATGGCATTCATGTACATTTCTTTTTATTATTGAGCATCCTGCCTGATGCTCCTGGGAGGCTGATCTTAGTTTCTTGGTTCCTAGAAAGATCTGGGCATCTCTGAGATTTAACCAAGTGCTAAAATGGGAACTCTGCTCACTGCACAAAATTTCAGTTGCTCCTAGCTCAGTCTGAGCTGGAGCTGGAAAAGTGCAAGTCCACCAGCCCCACCTTAGCATTTTTACTACAACTTGTTACTAATATTACTAATTTAAAATGAAAATCCAGGGCAAATGCTAAACTGAACAGGCCAACAATACGACAGAATGTATGAGGGAACCATCCCTAGCAAACCAGCTATGAAGATCTCAGAGATGCAGAGTTTTTTTCTCTTTTATGTAAGCACTAGAGGCCTGGTGCACAAATTTGTGCACCATGGGGTCCCTCAGCCTGGCCTGTAGGATTGAGCCAAAACCAACTCTCCGACATCCCCTGAGGGGTCCTGGATTGCGAGAGGGTGCAGGCCAGGCTGAAGGACCCCATCAGTGCATGATCAGGGTGGGGAGGAACACGGGAGTTTAGCCAGCTTGGGGGAGGGGGTGGTGGTGGGGCCACAGGAGGGCTCCAGGGCACGTCCGGCCCATCTTCCTTAGTTCCTATCAGCTGGACCCCAGCAGCAAGCTAACCTACCAGTTGGAGCATCTGCCTCCTGGTGGTCAGTGCACATCATATTGAGCAGTTGAGAGGCCTTACCATGTCATAGCATATCACACTTTGATTGGCTGAATGGATGACCGGATGACCGGACACTTAGCATATTAGGCTTTTATTATATAGGATAAATTCTACACAGGCAGAGGGAATTATTCAAAGTAAAAATTCATGGGGTGTTTTAAGTATGTCTAAAATGTGGCCACCCTAGTGTTGTTTGTTCGGTGCATTACTCACCAGAAGGTCCCCTCCAGCCCCAGTGGAGGCTGGAGACCTCCAAGAAGGGAGAGAAGTAGCCAACTGCTCCTGATTGGCGATGCCGAGGAACTTGCACTTGAACCTGAGCTTCCTACCTGCTGGCTTTGAGCAAGTCCCGTTTTCCACACAGTCTCATTTTCTCCATTGTAAATTGGAGATAACAATAGTAACTATGTCATGAGGTCACTAGCAGGATTAGATGACCTGACATTGTGAAATAGTATTTGCTATGTAATTGTTTGTAAGTAGAATAAAATCGGCTCCAGAGCCATGTGGGGGAGAAAAGGAAATGTGTTTTGTCCCACTGTGTTCTGTTCTTCAAACTGACTGTTGAGTGTTTCTCTTCACCCTCAATGAGGAAAGAATTGCTTTTGGTGCTAAAATAAGAATCCTATTGGATATGGTGACGAAGACACCAGGACATGATTGCTGCTGTTCTCAAAGGCCCTTAATGCAAGATCGGCTTGCTTGTGATTAGAAACTGAATTAAGGGCTTTCAGGTCCCTGCACTCTGGTTAGGAGATATCCTTCAGATCCTGAAACAGAGTTAGCCCCCATACTTTCTGCAAAGAGCGTCAGCCGCAGACATTAAGTAGCAGCTTCAGGGAGGAAAATTAGAATGAACTGGAAATCTCTTCAGACTCCCATCATAGTTACAAGGGAGAACAAAATGTTAGCACCATAAACAGGTCTGTGACTCATCTTCAGATGGCCCCTGAAATCCTATAGCAGCTCTGAAATACTTTGATAATATCACGGTTATGCGATGATTCTGGTTTTAGACTGAATTGTCTGTCATTCCGTGTTTATGCTCACCCCACACCACTGTGGAATATTGTTGTTGCTTTTTTAATTTTAGAATAAAATGTTCTTTAACTGGAAAACCATTGAGATGAGTCACAGCCTAAGAAGTGCACGTGGGCAGCTCATAATAGAATAAAAGCATTACCTTTGCTAAGGAATCAGAATATTTTTTTAAAGCAGGATGAACTTGTATTCAATAGTAATTATTATGTTTTTAAAAACAGCAGTTGGAGAAAAGCTTGTGTTACTTATGACATGATGACTCACCTGAATTTTAGTGCCTTTAGATGATGCCAGATTGACATTTCTTGAAAGTAACATTCCAGATTTAGCCACAGATGTGGGTAATCTGGTCATGGTATTCACACTTCTGTGACACCACCCCTGTCCGTTATCACCTAGTTAGGACAGTTAGTTCCAATTCTTATTATTCTTTAGACACTGTGAAGAAAGAAGGTTCAGATTATATGTCAACAGGTAGCTCTTGTCTCCGTCAAAACCAAAGTGTCAGACTCAAAGCATTACCCATGGAGAGGATTTGGCTCAATTAAGACTTGCTCAAAAGCTCCCTGCAGGGCAGTACTGTAAAGGTGTTCCTTGCTTAGGGATAAAGACCCTATCTGCAACAGAGAAACATTTCCTCACACCGTTCACACACATTTCCATAGGTTGAAATTCTTAAATCCTTTGTTCAAAAGAGAATTCTGAGAGTAAGAAGAAGTAAATGATTAATGAAGCTCTTCTTTAATTTTAGAGCTTCCTCATATGCCCCATAGCTTTAGGTAGTAAAGAACAGTTTGTTAGGCCAGCAACAAAGTTCTTAGGAGTTGAGGTTTTATTTGTATTAGGAGAAAGCTCTTGCATTTCAGGTATCTGCAACAAAATAACTTGAGTCTTTATTAACTTTACTTTCAACAAATCAGATTTTTTCATAGACATAAATCATTATTGTTTTATCAGTGAAGGATCAAGTAATTTATACTTGAAGCTTAGACATATAATTGTGTTGATTTGATTAATGAAGGAGTTAGCACACGATGGCCTGCACACCCAATCTAGACTTCAACTGTTTTTGTAAATATTTGTTGGATATAGCCACACTATATTCATTTACAAATTGTCTCTGGCTGCTTCCACTCAGACAATGTGTGTCGAGTATAAAATAGTTGCTCTCTGGTTCTTTACAGAAAAAGTTTTCTGCGCTTTGAGTTAATACATATTTTATTAAAACTTTCTTAAAGTCCTCATGGGTTTTCTTATGGTTGCTTGCATAATGAGTCTGGGAGGAGAGGGGAAAGTAATGTAGGTACAGCTGGGCTGAGATCTAAGTTTTATATACTGTGTTGCCTTCGTTTACCCAGCCAAGCAAAGTTGCTCCTTACTTCCTTTGTGTCTCTCTAGACTCCAGAGATAAGTCTATTTTCAGTCATTTGTTTCCATGCTTGTCTTTCCCATTTTATATTGAATAACTTGAGAGTAATATTCATGCATGACAATTTTTATTCTCAAAATCAAATACAATACTTGGCATTATACTAACAAGTTTAAGGAATTAAATTAAACTGGGCAGAATTTCCTAGCATCCCCAAATAGAAGCATTTATGATGGGTGCAAAGAAAAGAGGCAGAGAATGCGTTCTCCCCCACAGCAGTTAAAATTATTAAAAACTAATTTAAGGGAGAACCAAGATGGCAGTGTAGGTATATACCTGTACTCGCCACCTCCCATAACACATCAAACAGAATAACCATCATTCAGAACCACCTGAAAGCTGGCTGAATGGAAATCCTACAGTCAGAGAAGAAGAAAGCACATTGGGCCTTGTAGGAGGGGTGGAGGCACAGAATGGGCTGGTCTGACATCCATATGTGGCATTTCTTTAAACAGGAGGAATATCAGGGCTGCTGAGGCCTCCCATGAGGAGTAAGAGGTCCCAGCCCCACACCAGACCCCCAGCAGAGGGTTCCAGAGCTGGAAAGAGAAATATCTGTAACTTTAGGCTATAAAAACCAGTCAGGATTGTCACTGAGTGATAGGAAGCTGCTGGAGACCCAGGCATTTCCACTTAAAGGACCAGTGCATGAACTTACACAAACTTGCTCCCCCTGAGCTAGGGGGATTCAGGAACATACAGGGAGAAACTGGACTTGTCTGGCATTGGAGAAAGAACTCTGGGATGGCTTTCTCTCAGACAGGGGCTCTCACAGGGGTCATTTTTCCTCTGCTGAGATCTCCTCCATTCCAGAGCTGACTGGCAGTCATATCTGAGGTTCCATCAGCCTGGCTCACACTGTTTGCTTTGCCCTGAGAATTCCCTGAGATCCCACCCCACCCAAGCTATTTGCAGCAGCTTTTCCATGTAAATGGCCTATCCTGATTCAGGCTTTAGACTTACCTAAAATCCCTCAAACAAGCAGCAGCTGGTGTCAGCATGCCCCAAACATATCAATATAAGGCCCCAAACCCAGCATTAGCACCAGCCTACCTTGCTTCACCACTGGGCCTTCCCTGGGCACTTCCAAGCCCAACACAAGCAGCAGCCATTTGCAGATGGCTCTGTAACTCCAGCCTGGTGGTCCCTAGGCAATGACTGACTTTGCACCTCCTGGGAGATCCCAGAGCCAGTGCACCCAATGGGCAGTTTTAGACCATACTAGATTACAACTCTACATATCCATGAGTGACACACACTCAAGGGACAGAATGAGTGAGCAAGTCCTGCTCCTAGGGGCGTCTCCTGCACAGCAGCTCTTCCACTGTAGTTGCAGCTGGTTCTCACAGCCAATTGGCCTGGAGGTCAATTCTTCCCAGTGATGCCAACGGCAATCAAGGCTCAACTACAACGACAAGACTGTGCACAGGGGTGTACCTAGAATGCCCAGCTCAGGTCACCGGGAGGCTGAGCCACTGGACCCTACAGGACAACTACTACACAAGGTTATTCTGCCAATTCCAGGAGCCATAGCAGCTCTACCTAATATATACAAACAAACAGGGAAGCAGTCACAATGTGAAGACAAAGAAACATGTCACAAATGAAAGAACAGAAGACATTTTCCAGAAAAATAACTAAATGAAATGGAACCAAACAAACTACTAGATACAGAGTTCAAAACAATGGTTATAAGGATGCTCAAGGACCTTAACAAGAACCTCAAGGTACTTAGTTTGAATTTCAAAGAATTTCAAAAGGGACCATACACTAACTGAAATAAAGAATAATTTACAGGATTCAAAAGAGTAGATGATTCAAATAATCAAATCAAGAATTTGGAATATGAGGAAGCAAAAAACACCCAATCAGAAGAACAAAAATAAAAAAGAATCCCAAGTTATGTAAGGAGCCTCCGGAACAACTTCGAGCATACCAACATTCCCATTATGGGGATGCTAGAAGGAGAAGAGAGAGAGAGCAAGATATTGAAAACCTATTTGAAAAAATAATGACAGAAAACTTCCCCTACCTTGTGAAAGAAATAGACTTACAAGTCCAGGAATCACAGAGAGAAACCTTAAGAAGCCCACACCAAGACACATCAC
>NW_006298968.1:232466-271305 GCF_000327345.1 Myotis davidii | reverse complement strand
GTGCCTCCTGGTTCTCATCACTTCCCTGTTTCCCTTCTGCCTTGGTTTAAGCCACTTTAAATATGTTTTTATTGATTCCAGAGAGGCAAGAAGAAGAAGAAGAAGAAGAAGAAGAGATACAAAATGTGAATAACAAAATGGCAATAAATACATATCTATCAACAATTGAATCTAAAAATAAATGAACAAGTAATCTAATGAACAAAAGAAACTGATGAATAAAATAGAACCAGAGGCATGGAAACATGGAACAGACTGATGAATCTCAGTTTAAAGCTGGAGAAGGGGATAGGAAGAGATTAACCAAAGAATTTATATGCATATATGCATTTCCTATGGACACAGACAATAGGGTGCTGAAGGCCTGAGGTGGGGCAGGAACCAGGTAGGGGAGAGCAATGAAGGAAAGAGGGGGACATCTATAATACTCTCAACAATAAATATTAAAAAAATAAATTAATGTGAATCCAATCCTAGGGTTATCTGGAAGAAGAACAGGAAGTGATGTGTCTTGATCATACATCTCAAAATACTAGTAAGTAACCAGGAAATATGTTTAATAAAGACGAACATTTATTTTAGCCTTTGATTTTAATTTTTCTTTTAAAATAGTTAAACCCTATGAATGAACTCCTATTCATTGAAATGACTGAGGAAATGGGATTTTACAGTAAATTTAATAGTCTCTCTAATTACTATACACTGTATAATATACAGTAATGAGTTTTCAATTTTTAGGGGGAAATGATGAAATAAACAGTCATAAAACCATTTGTACAAATTTTAAACTTGCTTTATTGGTTTAGAAGGTACTTTGGGATCTTGAAGTAACACAGTTATCATAATGAACATAAATAATAGGTGATAATAAACTCATTGATTTGTATTCTATACTTCAAAGTAGACAGTCCAAGAAATTGAGCTGAAAATATGCTGACCTGTGGTATATTCTGGAAATTGCTTCAAAAATTCCTGGTATCAGCTTGTTTACTTTCCTTTGTATTTTTCACATAAAAGTTAATTGCAGCTGAAAACACACACATTTCAGTTATCTGAGTTCTTTAGCTTTTTGCATTGCAGATAACAGGATGTTTTATAATTCTTAAATATCTTGAGAGTTGGCAGGCTTCTAAAGTACTTTTCAATTTTGATGCCAGTAATAAATATTAGTTTTCATCCATCTTAACCCTCAGAAGCAAATATTCTAATATCAATCTTTTTTTTCCCCCAAATTGGTTTTCTGTCTTAAATGTTCAAAGTGATGATTGTTCTGGATGTAAATGGAGGGATGAATTTAAATCTTGACCCAGCCACTTATTATTTGTGTGATTATGGGCAAGTTGTTTAATCTCTCTGGGTTTGAATTTCCTCACGTGTAGAATAAGGATACTTAAGAAACAGGGTTACTTAATGTAAAGATCGATAAACTAATGAATATAATACCTTTTTAGCTATTTAGCTAGCAAGTTTCGGTCACATAGAGATCTGAAAATGGTAACTATTTGTCTCTTAAGAGTTCAGATTATTAAAAATTATTTACTTTTTTATTTTTTAAATTAGCTTGTAGTAAAGCGCCCTTTTTGGTGTAGAGTTCTGAGTTTTAACATATGTTTAGATTCATGTAACCATTGTCACAGTTGGGATGCAGTACCATTTCATCATCCCCCCAAATTCCTCATGCTGTCCATTTGAAGTCACACTTTCCCCCTCAGCCCTAACCCTTGACAACCACTGACCTATTTGCCATCACTGTAATCTGTCCTGTTCTCGAATGCTATATAAATGGAATCATATGATGCAACCTTGTGCAACTGGCTTCTTTAACCAGCATAATGCATTTAGGATTCATTCAAATTTCCATGTGTATCAATAGTTTGCTCCTTTTACTGCTGAATAGTATTCCATTGCATGGATGTATCACAGTTTGTTTATCCTTTCACCCACTGAAGGACATTGGGCTGGTTCTAGTTCTTGGCAATTTTGAATAGAGCTGTTGTGTAAACATTTGCTGTGTGAACATATGTTTTCAGTTCTCTAGGGTAAATATCCATGAGTGGGACTTTTAGGTCATATGACAAGATGTGTTTGACTTCATAAGAAACTGTCAAAATGTTTTCAAGAGTGGCTGTACCATTTTGCATTCCGGGAATGTATAAAAGTTCCAGTATCTCTGGATCCTCACCAACACTTGAAATTAACATTAAAAAAAATAAATAAAAGAAGTTTTTCTGATAGGTGTGAAGGAGTATCTCAAAATGGCTTTAATAATAATGTTGAGCATATTTTCACATGCTTATTTGAAAACCATGTATTTCCTTTGGTGCAGTGTTTGTACTAATATTTGTCCATTTTGGTTGATTTTTTATTGGCAAGTTGTTGAGAGTCTTTGAATATTCTTTGTACATTCTGGCTGCAGATATTCTTTGTACATTCAGATACATGACTTGCAAATATCTCCTCTGTTTGTGACTGGTCTTTTTATTCTCTTAACCATCTTTTATAAAACAAAGTTTTAAAGTTTGATGAAGTCTGATTTATTAATTTTTTTTTTTAGAATTGTTCCTTTGGGGTCATGTCTAAGAACTCTTTGACTAACCTAATACCATAAAAAATTTTTCCTATGTTTTCTTCAAAAGTTTCATATTTTAAATATAGATTTAGTATTCATTATGAGTGAATTTTTGTATGATGTGTGAAGTGTATTGTTTTTGTAAAAAATCTATTTGCCATATTTGTGTTGATCTGCAATGAACATAGGGGTGCATATATTTTTTTGAATTAGTATTTTGGTTTTCTTCAGCTATATACCCAGAAGTGGAATTGCTGAGTCATAAAAACAGTTTCATATTTAAATATATGAGTAACTTATATACTGTTTGTTTTTCCAAGTGATTGCACCTACTAACATTGCACTGGGTTTTCTTTTCTCCACATCCTTGCCAACACTTGTTGATTTATTGATGATACCCATTCTGACAGGTGGGAGGTGATACCTTATTGTGCTTTTAATTTGGATTTCTCTGATAATTAGTAATGTTGAACATCTTTTCATATGTCTATTGGCCATCTGTATGTTCTCTTTGGAGATATATCTATTCAGGTCATCTACCCATTTTTTAATTGGATTGTTTGTTTTTTTGGTGTTGAGTTGTAGGAGTTCTTTATAAATTTTGGATATTCACCCCTAATTGGATGTATCATTGGCTAATATCTTTTTCCATTCAGTAGATTGTCTTTTTGTTTTGTTGATGGTTTCCTTTGCTGTGCAAAACCTTTGTAGTTTGATGCAGTTCCATTTGTTTATTTTGTTTGTTTGTTTCCTTTACCCAAGAAGACATATGCAAAGAGAACAATGACTAAGATCAACATCAGAGATTTTACTGCCTATGTTTTCTTCTAGGAGTTTTGTGGTTTTGAACTTTACATTTTTTACTTTATTCTTACATCTGATGTAAGAAGGTGATCTAGTTTGTTTTGTTTTTTTTTTGCATGTATCTGTCTAATTTTCCCAGCACCATTTATTGAATAGACTGTTTTTATCCTATTGTATTTTCTTGCCTCTTTTGTCAAATATTAATTGCCTATATAGGCATGGGTTATTTTTGGGCTCTCTATTCTTTCTATTGATCTGTTTGTCTGGTTTTATGCCAGTATCACACTATTTTGATTATGACAGCCTTGTAGTATAATTTGATATCGGGTAGCTTGATGTTTTTTGTTTTGTTTTGGTATTAGAGGAATATTGCTTTATAAACATATTTGAGAAGTATTTTCTGCTCTTTTATTTTTAGGAATAGACTGTAGAATTAATGTTATTTCTTTGTTGTTTAGTTTTTCTATATACTTTACATTTTCTTTGTTGGCTTGTTCTACCAAATACTGAGAGAAGCTGAGAGTGCCAAATATAATTATGAATTTATTTCTCTTTCCACTTTGTCAGTTTGCTTGATGTATTTTGAAGCTTTTCTGTTTATTTAGGCTTGTTTTTGCCCTTGGTGGATTAACCCTTTTATTATGATGCCATATGTCTGTTTATCACTTTAGCTTTCTTTTGATTAGTGTTTGTATGGTATATCTTCTCCCATCATTTTACCTGCCTAGCTTTTCTATTTAAAGTCTTTCTGATAACCTATGTCTTCTAACTTGTGTGTTTAGACTATTTACACTTAATGTGATTCTTGATATTTTTGGGTTTAAGTCTACAATTTTATTATTCACTAGGGGCCCCGTGCACGAATTCGTGCACCTTGAAAGGAACTGTGGGCCATGAGTCTGCAGTGGGCATAGGGGTGGGTCTCGGCCCATCTTCCGCGCCCTTGCCCGGCCTCTCCCACTGTGTCCCTGGTCCCCTGTCTGCCAGCAGCCCCACTCCTGCCATGCTGCTCCCACACACTGATGGTGCCGGCCTCACTTGCACCCGCTGACGGTGCAGAGAGATTGGGGCCGGCTCCAGCAGTGAGTGTGAGCAGGGCTGGCACCGTCAGTGGGTGTGAGTGGCAGGTGCAGCCCCTATTGCCCCTCAGGAGCAGGAGGAGGTGGAGAAGCCCTCAGGGGTGATCGGGGCAGGCAGCCGCCTCTCGCACCTGCTGACGGTGCCAAGTGATCAGGGCCTGCACCGGAAGCCAGCAATGGGTGCAAGCAGCAGTTCCGGCACTGACAGCAGGTGTGAGTGGGACCAGCGCTGGCAGCAGGTGTGAGCACTGGGTGGGACCACAGCACACAGGAGTAAAGAATTTTCAGTAACCATCAGAGGCTCACCCTGAAGGCAGCAACCAGCACCCTGCCTTAGTCTGGCACTCCCACTCACCTGCTCCACCATCCTGCCATGGCCAATGCCTGCCATGTTCTGCGCTCTGCTGCCTGCTGCCATTGCCCGCCATGTTCTGTGCATGCCCCTGGTTGTCAGTGCACATCATAGCGACCGGTTGTTAGGTTGTTTCCCCGTTTGGTTTATTTGCATATTAGGGTTTTATATATATAGATTTTTAGTTCTTCCCCCTCCATTTTTGTCTTTCTATTTCCCTTTTATTAATATTTCCCTCTTACTAATAATCTTGCTTTGGATTATGTGAACATTTTTAGTATTTAATTTTAATTTACCTATTGTATTTTACTCTCTTTTTTAGTATGTGATGCTTAAGAGTTATATTATACATACTTAACTTTTCAAAGTTTATTTCAAATCATATTTTGCCATTTTAGTTAGACTGTAGGAAGTTTACCCCTCTATAGCTCCTTTTATTCTCCCCCATTTATGTTGTGGTTGTCCCATGTATTACATCAATGCATATGAAAAATTATCTGAAAATATATTAATTACTGTTTTCATTTATCAAATGTGTTTTAAAGAGCTCAAGAGATGTTATATTTATTCAAGTGTCTATTATTTATGTGGCTTTCCCTTCAACATTGATATTATAAGTTTTTCTTTGGTATCATTTCCCTTTGGTCTGAAAAACATCCTTCAATAATTTTTAAAAAGATTTTTAAGTATATCTTTATTGATTTCAGAGAGGAAGGGAGAGGGAGAGAGAGAAAAACATCAATGATGAGAGAGAATTATTGATCGGCTGCCTCCTGCACGCCCCTCATGAGGGATGGAGCCCACAACCCGGGCTGGTGCCCTGATCGGGAATCAAACTGTGACCTCCTGGTTCATAGGTTGATTCTCAACCGCTGAGCCACACTGGTCAAGCAACAATTGTTTTAGAACAAGTTTTCAGGCAATAAATTTCCTTCATTCGAGAAAGCATTTATTTTATCGTTATTCCTTAAGGAAATTTTTGCACTTGGAAATATTGATCCAGTTCCTTTGGCCTCCAGGATTTCAGATGAGAAACTTGAATCATTGTTCCCCTCTAGTTAATGTATTGTTCTCTTTCTACTTTTTAATGTTTTTCCTTTGTCTTTAGTTTTCAAAAAATTCATTATAATATGCCTTGGCATTAATTTCTTTATGTTTATTTTGTTGGGGGTTTACTGTTTTTAATTTATAAATTTGTGACTTTCATCAAAAGCAGGATATTTCAGGCATTATTCTTCACATATTTTTCTGCACCCCTGCTTTTTTATTACTTCTGGAATTCTGATTACACAAATATTAAGCCTTTTAGTACCATCCAAGAGGTCTTCTTTCCTGTCGTGTGCATTCTGCTATTGAGCTTCCCTAATGAGTTTTTTTAGACATTTAAAGTTTTTAAAACATTACGCTGCTGAAAAGATTTGTGGAAAATCCCTTATACGCTGCTGAGACTTATATTTGCCAAGATTTTATATTTTCAACAAAGTTTTATTATTAAAGTCAGATTAAGGAAAATAAGATAAATTATGTCAGTTTTATGTAAACTATGTGTGAGTGTTGTAGTTTTTAAACATGTCCACACACTTTTTAATGCTCTTTCCATCAAAAGGTTAACTTTAATTATCCTCCCCTTGAATAGTGTTTAGTGTTATGTTAGTGATTTGCAGTTAACAAACAAAACGCATTGAAAAGTCATGCTGTGTCACAACCAGGTTGTGCTAGAAAAGGCAATTCAGCTTCCTTATGGCTCTCTTCCTAGAAAAACTCACTCTTGAAAATCAACCACATGGGGAGGACACATGCAGGTGCTTTACCTGATATCCATAACCAAGGCTCCAGGAGGTCTCCAGCACCAACCGCCAGACATCTGAGCGAGCATGGCTTCAGATGATTCCAGTTGCCAGCCTTCGAGCTACCCCAGCCAAAGCTGAGTGGAGCGTCAATGGATGGTCCCAAAGGAGCCCTGCCCAAAGTGTTGATCTTTAAGCAAAGTATATGTTGTCATAAGCCTCTATATTTTGGGTCCTTTGTTATCTAGCAATAGATACATGGAATAGATTTTGGTGTTTGGTATCTGAAAGTGCGCGGGGGATGCTGCTGAAACATAAAATCTAAAACAGTAGGGATTGCTTTGGAATCTCAAATAGAGTGCTAATGAATGCCTAACGCCTTGCACATAAAAAGCAGCTTTTCTTCAAGCTTATAGGGCATTAACAAAATCCATCCACCAATGCTTCCCGTTCTTTTAATTACATATGCCCCATTACCTTTTGAGTACTAGAGATACTGCATATGTTAACATTTTGTCTTTTACCTGCACCTCATTCCAATATGCCTTAGATGGGAGTGTTAGTCATTGTAATGCCACAACATGCTAGGAATTAACCTCCTCCCATACTGCCATAGGCAATAGTTGCCATCTGACTGTTGAGTAATTCAATTTCAAATTTATATCCTGAGGGGCTGTTGTCTAGAGCTTCTTCCCATTCCAACTCTTAAATTAGGTTTTCATGAGAGCAGAGCCTGAGACAAGGACTCAGTGCAGGTAGTTTATTCGGGAGATAATCCCAGGAAACAAATGAGAGAGTGGAGAGAATGAAACAGGAAAGGGAGAAAAGCCAACAAATGGGATATTATTGTTGCTGAGAACAATTGGTACTTAATTCTACTTGTGCATTCTGAGGAATCTTGTAGAATATTTAGAATTGTTTTTGCTAAATAATACGAGGCTAGTCTATTTATATAAAAACTACTGTACAACATTGTCTGAAGGTTGTGCCCTTGGTTAATACTTTTTGCATCTACTGATTGACTTCCAGTGTTATCAGAGGAAGTGGAGTTCCTGGAGTGCCACAAGGAAAAGGATTTCCGGAGGCCCCCACCGGAGGATGGGGTTTCATGGAAAGCTTTATTGATGATGTAAAATTAGTGGGTTCCCCTCCATCTCTGTCCACCTCACCATAGAAGTCCAATCTTGTCTCCAGCAGGGCCAGAATAAAGGCCAATGCCCATAGTTCCCGCTTCATATTAAAGTATTGCCCAGTCCAGCATCTGGCTAGCTTAGCTTGTATTCCCAGCTGCAGTTCATTGTACGTGCACGGCCATGGGCCATGCTGCTGCTTAAGGCCACCTGGCTATGGAGAGAGAACAGGCGAGCTCAGGGACACGGGAGTGAGTGCAGGTCACTGAGCAAAGAGAGAAATAGGAGTGCAAGAGCAAACAAGAGAAGGAACTCGGGTGCTTTTAACCAGGAGCTTCTTCAAACTGGCCAATTAACTCTCCAAGATTCCAAGCCCTTCTGATGGGGTTCAGTCCCTAACCAATCTATTGTTCCTCAGGCTAGAGTGACAGGTAAGCACTTCCCCTGCACCACCTGACTTCTACTGCACGTGTGTCCATTTCTTCCTTTTCTCCCCCTCCCCCAACAATCAGTAAATAATGGGGAAGAGAGGAAGTGTTCATTCCCATGCAGGGACAGTACTGTGATTCCCTGCCAGGTGAAGCTGTAGCTTTCTGGTGAAACAAACAAGCTTATGCTTCCCAGTTGAATATGCTCAACAATGTCTGACCCTTTGCTTTCTTCCTTTTATTAATATTAACTCGCTAATTATGATGATGACACCAAGACTTCAGAAAAAACCCTGAGGCAGAAAAGCAGAGAGATGTCATATTTGGGAAGCGGCACTGACAAGCGTTTACTAGTGGGCTGGACTGACCAGTGGGGTGTGACTTAGGACATCATAAGCATCTACTACACCCACATTTATAATCGAAGGATATACTACATTTCAGTTGGAGGATAGGATGGAATTTATTTTTCATCCTTTTGGCAACCCTTGAGCCCATGTAATCTTTATCCTCTTCCCAGGCACAATAAAACCTCACTCTCCAAATTCCCTTGCAGTTTGGTTGGCCGTATGAGACAATGTTTGAGACAATGGCTAGGGGACAGAAGTATATGATTTCCAGCTCTAACCCTTAAAGTTACCCCATTCTTTGCTCATCTACCAAGAGAGAATTCAGTGGGAAGATGTTGGGAGCCATACGATGGAAAGAACTCGAATTCTTGAATCATCACTTGGAAGAGAGTAGCCAAGGCTAGTCATCTCACTCCTATCTGACATGACTTGAGTGAGAAATAAGTGGAATAAGCAGTGTGTGTGAGTGAGTGTGTTTTGGGTTGTTTGGTTTAGCAATTGGTGTTAATTTTTTACATAAGACCTGCACTTTCTTGATTCTCACTACATTCTGGTCATTGAAGAAAGAATTGGTTATCATCTCTTTATGTTATAGGCAGGCATGTGATGATAATTGGCAGAATCATGTTTGTGGTTTGGTTTAGCCTTTTAGGGAATAGGAGAGATGAGCTCAAAGCAGTAGTATCATTATTTTTAGATATCTGATTGCTTTCTTCGTGGTTAGGGAGAACTTCTCATTGCTATCTTACACTTGCTGAACACAACTTGAGAGAGAAATTCTCCTTCACAATCCCGAGATAATAAACACAAGAGAAAGAACCAGCATGAGATACTGTCTGCTTTCTCCTTTATCATAAGGGGCCAAGAAAATGTCCTGGATATAAAAAATATGTATCAATGAAAGATAGGCGGATAATCACTTTGATTTCACATGAATAAAAACGAAGCTTGCCTCGTATTTAATAATATGT
This sequence comes from Myotis davidii, assembly GCF_000327345.1. Taxonomy (NCBI): domain Eukaryota; kingdom Metazoa; phylum Chordata; class Mammalia; order Chiroptera; family Vespertilionidae; genus Myotis; species Myotis davidii. Next base: position 261,835 of record NW_006298968.1, on the reverse strand, counting down.
CTTATCATTTTTAGACAAGCATAAGGATAGTATCTATTCGTTGTCAGAGATGGACTGTGACAAAGAAGTATTCTTACTCCCTCTTGTGGTTCTTGAGAAAAATAATCTCAGCTATGAGAGCATATTGAGAAAATAGAAATTCTGGAAAATAGAAAATCTTTCAGATATCTTCAGTGGATAATGAGAATGCATCCTCTTCTCTCTGACCTGGCTCTATGAAGCTAAGTAACGATTGCAGGCTGAGTTGATGTGAACTTTCTTGAGAGCATGTGTGAGCTTGGACTGTTAACCTCAGGGAGGAGCTGAGAATTTCTTTCCACTTGGAATTTTTTCCCTGAAAGGTTAAAGAAATTTAATTGTCACTAAATACCCTTTTTCTTTAACTTGCAACTGGATCCCATATGTGGCTTGGGGTTCCTCTTGGGGAAGCTTTGATTTAAGAGGAGTGAATTTGGGTTAGGATTCTCTGTCTCCTCTAAGACACATCACTCATAATTTTGTGGGGCGGGGGTAAATGTATTTCCCAGATACATGTTTCCCCACTACCTATTTGGAATCTAATTTAGCAACTTTGCTGTCCTCCAGAGATAACTGGCTGCACACAGCTAGAAATAGGAAATTTATTCATTTTTATCTATCTATCTATCTATCTATCTATCTATCTATCTATTCCTCACCTGAAGAATATGTTTATTGATTTGAGAATTGACTTGAGAGAGAGAGAGAGAACCATCCATGTGAGAGAGAAACATTGCTCAGTTTCCTCCCATACGTACCCTGACCAGGGATTAAATTCCACAATGTAGGTATGTGCCCTGACTAGAAATCAAACCCGCAACCTTTTGGTGTCTGGGATGATGCCTCAGCCAATTGAGTGTCCTGGCCAGGGCTTACGCATCTCTTAGATGTAAAATAGGGATGGCATTGCAATTGGGAGACAACATATATCCAATGTCAGCAGTGGTTTGATGTGAAATTACCATTTTTTCCCCTCATAATTTATGCCTCCTGCTTCTCTATTCTAATGTTTCACTATTAGAAACACAGTACCCTCCATTTCTGAGGGAGGCTGACCATAGGTCAACGCTCAACCACTGAGCCACACGGCTGGGCAGAAACCAATATCTGTTTATCTCCCCCTCTCTGACTTTCTAGTTTGCCCAGAAAAGTCCTGGTTTACATTGCTGTCCCTGTGTCCCATTTGTTCTTTTTTCATTTTCCTTCCAATGGAAATTTTAACAATTTCAATTTCATTAGTCTCACAGTGCAACTTTAAGAATACTGGAGGCAATTTTTAGTTTAAAAATATTTAAATATTACATTGAATAGTACATTCTTTAGGAAAATACCTGTGTCATGACCTTAGATGCAAGGGAACTGTAGCACATGAATTGTAAAGGAGAAGAAAACTGCCTTGGTCTGGATGAGACACATCACTTTCACTTATGTTCCATTGGAGAGACAGGTCACATGGCCATCAAGATGCATAGCTTCTGGGAAATGTAGTTTAGCTGTTGGCCCAGAAATAAGAAATGGATTTAGGAAACAGCTACTCAGTCTCTGTCACATTATTTTAGAACAAAAAATTTCTTATGGCCACACAGTCAAAAAAGGACAGAACTAAGCATCAAACTTGATTCTACTTGATTTCAAATCTCAGCATTTACCACTGTAGAGGCTCAAAATGAGTCGCCCCAACATGTGCCTCTGTGGTATGTGGATTATTTTGAGCTAAAGGCAACTGAGACCCTTCTGGCTCAAGAGAAACTTCTGCTTCCCCCACCTCCTTTCTGGTAACTATGTAGAAGAAGTGATCTTGCTCACTTCTGATATTAGGGATCTTGCTCATAATCAGAGATTATCAGAGAACATTTTTGACCTGTCTATAAGGCAAGGCAACTACTAATTACTGAACATCTGCTTTTCTTATTGCCCTGTCCTCCCCTCCGAAACTCCAAGGTGCCTTGCCTCACCCTTAGCTCAGAATAGCATATGCCTTATTTTAACTTTCTGTCCCTGAACCTCTCAGGCATGTGGGGTTTCTGACGCACACATGCATGCGGGATTCCTATATGTACTTATATAATTAAGTTTGGTTACTTTCTCTTGTTAATCTGTGTCATGTAGATTTAATTATTAGACTAGTTGACAGAACCTTGAGGGCTGGAGGAAAGTTTTTTCTTCACCATGCCATCACAACCAAAATCTCTCTGTGGTTTCCAGAAAACACTTTATAGCACTATTTATATCTTTATTTATGCTTATAGAAGCCAAGATTTAAGTGATTAAGGTTATTTCTCATTTTACCTGAACTATAATTCTTGCATACAATTTTTTGGAAGCCATGGCTGAGCATTAATACTGAAAGGATTTATATATATATAAATATATAGGATTTTTATATATTTACTAGTATATACTTGTCTACCAATAATTTAGATTTGAATTTTCTTATTGTGAAAGTCCATACATTACCGTAATTATATACAGGCAGAAAATAGCCTTTCCTTTTCCTTATGTATCCATCCCTTTTATTTTATTTATTTATTTTTGGACTCAAGACATGGAGTTAGAAACAAAAGCTCACAGGAGATTTTATCATTTTTTTCTGGGTTGAGCATAAACACATAACTTGGTTCTTGCTCTGAGCTTTTCATTAATTTTAGGGGCGAGTATAATATACACTTAGTAGGTGTCTCTCTTTATATGCATCATTCTCTCCCACATAAATAATCTTGAGACTCATAAAAGGAAATTAAATTACCCATTTCCTTTGTTGGTTTATTTTATCAACGAAACCAACTGGTTTCATAGAACAATTTCATAAAAACAAACTGACCCATTGAAATGGGGTTTTAACTACAAGTCAAATGAAAGTGAAAATTTTTGATGCTGTTCAGAATCATCCATCCACTTGGACAACTAAGCCTTTTATAACAAGTTGACCAATCCGCTTTGCTACTTTCCCTTGTAATTTTTCAGAAGTCAAGGCACATAACAGATTTTTTTTTTTCAAACAAAGAATGAACAGAATTATGTGGATCTTAGACTTTGAAAATAAAAGTATAAGAAGACATGCATTACATAACTTGTATAGTAGTGGTGTGTCCTGCTTTCTGGAGTTACTTTTTGCCAAGGATGATCTTACCTGACATCTGTTTACAAGAAATGTTGAAAAAAAAATCCAAGATTGGCTGGTGGCCTTTAACTCTTCCCCTTACATTTTTGTATGCCTCCTTTACAACTCAGTCAGGGTTCACAGTTGGGCATTCTGTGTGTTCAGAGCACATTGGATGGGGGACAAAAGTGAATAGAGTGGACACAATCATTCCTCCCACAATGCTAACTATTCTTGCTTTGATTCTTCTATTCTCTACTCTCTACTTAGAAAATGAGCCCTAATTTTTTTACTTGATTCTGGACCTTCTTGCAGAAACAGCACTATTTCTCTGCTTATCCTTCCTGGAAATATATTTGTTCACTTGTTAGTTTGCACTCACCCCTTCCAAGCACAAACACTCTGAGGCTTATCCTTTGAGAAAGTGTCTAGACTAGGGAATCATAAATCCCTATTTGTCTCAAACTACACGTCATATATTTAGCTGCTCCACAAGAAACATGGACTCTTTGTTCCCCAGAGAGCAGCAGCCCAGAGTGCTCAAAGTTCTAACAGACACCAAGCTCAGAGATTCCATATCAATAGTATGTAAATGTAACCACAGAACAGGCTGTAGATCAACTAGAATTCACACAGGTCTGCACATGCCTGATGTAATGGTAAAGCCATCTTCCCCAAAGACTTCTTTCCTGATGGATAAGGAGATTTTTGAGAAAGCTTTTGTCTTGAGGGAGGAGTTTGATGCCATAAAGTCTCAGTTGCGTAAGTGCATGGATGATTCTGAACAACACCAACAATGTTCACTTTCATTTGACTTGTAGCCAAAACTCCATTGGATCCAGGTTTAAATACTGTGGAGAACAATGGGTTTGTACTTCAGTCCCAAAGAACCTGATTTTCTAAAAACTCTTACAAATAGATGCACAAACAATGTTGTATTATTGGAGCTCTCTAAACCCATAGGATGTAAAGGTGAGAACACTTTCCATGTGGTAACTGGTAGACAGGATTCTAAAAATGCTCTCACCAACCCTTGCTGTTCACCGCCAAGATTTCTGGCCCATGGTCACTTATTCAAACACTAATCTAGAGACTTCTTTCAAAGGGTTTTGCAGATATGTTTGAAGCCCCAACCCCGTTGACCTTAAAGTAGGGAGATTATCCAGGTGGGCCTGATCCTATGAGATGAGTCCTTCTAAGGCAGAGAGCTTTTTGAAGGTAGAACAGCAGAAGTCAGAGATTCAGAGTAGGAGGGGGGATTTGATGCACTGTTGCTGGATTGAAGATGGAGGGGGCCTTGCGCTAAGGAATGAAGGTGGCCTTAAGGAGCTTAAGAGTTGCCCCTGTTGACAGCTAGCAAAGAAACTTGGACTTCTGTCCACATTTGACCGATGACCTGAATGGGTTTGGAGGCAGATTCTTACCTGGGGCCTCTAGATAAAAGCACACCCCAGGGTACACCTTGTTTTCCACCTTGTGGGACCCTAAGCAGAGAACCCGGTTGAGCCATGCCAGACTTGGGGCCTATAGATAATTGAGTTAAACCATTTGTATTGTTTTAAGTCACTGCATTTATGGTAATTTGCTATGCATCAGTAGAAAACGAATGCAATAACAAAGGATGATGAGGCTCCTATTTTATGGGACCCAGGCCTCAGCTGTGGTGGGAGGCCCCAGTGTCCCATAGACCATGGGTGTCCATGGTAAATGGTGGAACATGATATAAGACTTGGTGACTGCTTGTGAAACATCCCATAGGAACTCCCAGAAAATTTCCTGGGAGGTGAAAAATCAGTAAAAATTGGATTGTTATAGTTAATATGAGCCACTGGACTCTACAGGCTGATGAAGTCCAGGGAAACTGATAGTACACATCTCCATAAAGTCCAGGTTCTTTCCGTTCCCTAGCATGAACTTCATTCACCAAAAGGGACACAGTTGTTTTTTATTTTGCTTTCTGACTTACTCCTCCCACTCCTAAATTGTCTTGCTTGTTTCTTGGGCCCTGATCTTTTTTGGTAGATGCCAAGAGATGGATTTAGTATGTCCTTGGATAATAAAAAGAGTAGAAAAATGCATTTTTAAATTATGAAACCTTTACTACTGAAATAAAATAGCAACTTATTTTGAGAGGTAGGTTGTCCTTTTCAGCCTATTTAGATGCCTTTATCACAAACTTCCTTTTAAAAAATTGTGAGCAAACATCTTTTATTAGGTTCTTAACAAAGAAAACTTGATCAATATATAGTAAGCGTATGGACTTTTCATTTTCAAAGCCAAGATGAAGATTACTACAGAGAACATTATATTATAATTGCACTGTAATTGTATAAGGGTAGCTTGCGGAGACAATTCTTCACAGATGTCTTACATTTCTGCATATCTTCTGAGGAGACACACTGGCAGTTTCTGTTCTAAAATATATTTTCAAGTATGTTTGTCTGGCAACAGCTTTGAGAGGTAAAGATAGTGTCTCTCTCTGAGGCAAAGGGCAGATTTGTTTGCCTTCCAGGATAATAACGATAATGTCTCTTTCTGGAGCAAAGGTTGGACACATTTGCTGGCCGTCTTCTTTTCTGCACTCTGTGTTTCCTAAACTCAGGGCACCTCAGCTAGTATACAAACCTGGTGTACACTGGGCGACTACCTTGTCCTACCTTGGCTGAGACATTCCTGATTATTGTACAAAGTTCTGAATACCAGGAACCCTTCAGTTTGGGGCACAGCAGGGAGCTGGTCATCATAGTGAGCTGCATGCACCTGAGATGCTCCATATCACCCCCGTGACATTTGGAAAACAGAGAACCATTATAAACTTGCAGCTCATGCTGCCACGTGCTGTGATAAAGTCTTTCTATTCTGACTCAGGAATCTTTGGTGTGCATCTTTAAAACTGTGGTAGGCTAACTTGTTAGGTAGCAAGTTCAGGAAAATGTCAGTTCCTACACAGTTCTTTACAAATATAAGTCCCCTAATTGATAGGATTGTAATTGCAAAAAAAAAAAAAAAAAAAAGTCTATTTTAGATTGGGGAAATGGAGTAAGCCCATAAACTTTCTCTGAAGTTTTCCAAAGACCTTTCTATGAAATGAGTAATTCAAAAGCAAATCAACTTATGAAAGTGACTTTGTAAGAACTTGTGTTATTTCTTTTGCTTTGCGATATTTTTTTTTCTCTAACTCGCAGGTTATTTAGAAGTGCATTGCTTCATTTCCAAACATTTAGGATTTTTAAAAATTATCTTTATGTTACTATTATTTAGTTTAATTCCACTCTGGTCAGAGAACATACTCTATGATTTCAACTTGAAATTTGTTAAGATTTGATGTGGTCTATTTTGGAAATGTCTAAGTGCATTGGTAAAAAATGTACTTTGCAGTTGTTGGTTGTAGTGCCGTCTGTATGTCAATTAGGTTAAGGTAGTTTATTGTATTGTACAATCATCTATTTTTCATCTGCTTATTCTGTTAATAATTGTAACATTTCCAAAAATGATTATGGATTTGTCTCGAGGATATGTTAGGTGACACAGGTTTAGGAATGTTTTACATTCCTATTTAATGGACTCCTTTGTCATTTTGAAATATCACTCTATTTCTAGTAATGCAGGCATACCTCAAAGATATTGCAGGCTCAATTCCAGACCACTGCAACAAAATGACTATAGCAATAACATTATATATATATTATAGGAGTCATAGGAATTTTTGGTTTCCCAGTGCATATAAAAGTTATGTTTACACTAAACTGTAATCTATTAAGTGTGCAATAGCATCGTGTCTAAAAAAAAAATCCACAATGCACATTCCTTATTTAAAAGATACCTTATTGCTAAAACATGCTAACCACCATCTGAGTCTTCAGGGGAGTCATAATCTTTTTGCTGATGGAGGGTCTAGCCTTGATGTTGGTAATATTGACATAAACCTTTAATTTCTAAAAAACACAATATCTGTGAAATGTGACAAATGATCTATGAAATGAGGTATGCCTGTACTTAACTTGAAATCTACTTTGCTAGGTTTTAATAAAGGTATGCTAGCTTTTGTTTTGATTTTGCATGATATAATTGTTCCATTTTTATTTTTTAATTTTATTATTATTTTTAATCCTCACCTGAAGATATTTTTTCCATTGATTTTTTTAGAGAATGGAAGGGAGGGGGAGAAGGGGAAGAGAGAAGCATCAACCTGATAAAGATATATCAATTGGTTGCCTCCCACTTGAGCCCTGAAGGGGTCCGGGGATCGAACCTGCAACCCTTTGGTCTGCAGGCTGACACTCTAACCACTGAGCGACCGGCCAAGGCAATTCTTTTGATTTTTTAAAGTATTTTTTTTTATAAAGTATGTCTTTTATAAATAGCATGTAGCTGGATTTTCTTTTTTCTTTTATAAAAAAGGTTCAGCCTTTGCCTTTTAATTGAAGTTTTTGGTCCATTTATATACAACTTCTGTCATAGTTGGTGTTAGAGATTCAAGATTTGTGTTCCCCCAAATTAATATGTTTAAACCCTACCCCCAATGTGATGTATTTGAGAGGTGACTAGGATTAGATGAGGACATGACAGTGGAACCCTCATGAATGGGATTAATGCCCTTAGAATGGGAGCTTGCTCCCCATTCTGCTCTCTGCCATGGCGGGCAAAGGAAATCAGTGTTCCGCAACCTGGCACAGGGCTCTCCCCAGAACTCCGCCATGCTGACATCCTGATGTTGGACTTTCAGCCTCTAGGACCGTAAGAAAACAATTTCTGTTGTTTATGAGACATCAGTTTATGGAATTTTGTAATAGCAGCCCAAACTAACTACAAGAGTTGGGTTTATGTCTACCAACATATTATTTGTTTCCATCTTTTTTTTGGTCTTTTATTTTTCTTGTCTTGAATTATTTTAGATTAAGCAGGTATTATTTATTCTGTGTTTTTTTTCTCTACAGTATTTTAGTTATATATTTAAAAAATTATATTTTGGTGTCTTCCATATAAATAAAATATGTATCTATATCTTATTGTCTACTTTAAATTAGCAACTTTACCAGTTCTAAGCATGCAAGAATACTTCAACAGTTCAATTCCGTTTACCTACCTGCCACTATTTGGGCTAATGTTACCATATACATTAGCACCATGAGACATTAACATGAGTCAAAAATTTGAGTGCAGCTTTTTGGATCTTTTTCTCAGTTCCTTTCCTGTCTGGAATTGTGATGCTTAATTCCAAGCTGCTTTGGCAGTTTGTGAACTCAGACCTCTTTCCCCTCAGTCTAATAAGGACTATCACTTTCTGTGTAAGCTCTATTCCCTGCATCACAGTTTGAAAAATGCCCTCAGAATAAAGCTGTGGCACTAATGTAGAGCTCACCATATGTGCTTCCCTACTTAGGGACTGAGAGAGTCCTGCACTTCCTGGTTCCTGGCCAATGCCTTCAAACAGGTGATTTATGTATGTCATCTAGATTTTATTGTTGTTTTTGGCAGAAGGATTAGTTCCATATCAGGTACATGGTTGAGACTGGAAATTCCTTTGAACATTTTTACCAACAGAACTTTCTCCTGATGTAATAGCTGATACACCACTGGTAGAGTATTTTCTTGTATTTATCTACTAGAGGTGTGCATGGGGGGAGAGGCAGTCCCTCAGCCCGGCCTGCGCCCTCTCGCAATTTAGGACCCCTTGGTGGACATCCCCCGAGGGATCCTTAGCACTGCTGCAGAGGCAGGAGAGGCTCTCACCACTGCCACTGCGCTCCTCAGCTGTGAGCCCGGCTTCCGGCTGAGCAGCACTCCTCTTGTAAGACCGCACTAACCACCAAGGGGCAGCTCCTGCCTTGAGCACCTGCCCCCTGGAGGTCAGTGTAGGTCATTCTGCCGTTTGGTCTATTTGCATATTAGCCTTTTATTATATAGGATTTTCAAAATAATGAGATGATTCCTACTATCTTCCAATGTTGACCAATTATTATTTTTGGTAAAATCATGACCTCAAGGATTTAGAGATATTTGTTGTGCCTCAATTCATTGTAGCTATTATTCTTAGTGATACCTAACTGTTCCTATTTTTGACCATTGGGAGCCTCTTTAAGTTAGCTCCTGAGTCCTTTTGACATGACCCTGGTGATCTCTGATATCTCCATTGTCTCCAGAGACAAACTATTCTAGGATCACCTTGTGTATTTTTCCCTCCTGGAAGTAAGGAACCCATGAGAGTATGAGGGGAGGATCAAGGATAAGTTGTGTTCTCAGGGTACTGCCATGTTTCAGTCAAGGCAAGGAGACCAGAGGATAAGTTGAAGATATAGGTGATTTTGCTGATGCCAGTTCATGATTTCCAGAGGACACGGAGAAAGATTCTTAGAGGCAGGGAAAGGATGAGAGATTAGGTAAAACCAGTAAGTGAAAGGAGAAAAGGACATGGAGAATGGAAGCCTGGTGAATACTAACATGTGTTGTATCTTAAGCCACTTAGCATGTGTATGTTTACCTTTTGTCCTAAAAAAATTGCACTACATTAAAAATCACCTTAAAACAATTCCCATGTAACTGGTAGTTGCATAGGTTCAAATACAGGACTTGACTGATGATATTTACTGGCAATGTCTTTGTTTTAATCAAATATTTATTTGGAAAATATTTCTGCACAGAGCTCAGAAAATGTGAATATTTCCTCCTTTTCATTATCTTAGTAAAGTGATTCCCTTTGAGTAGTGGGAAATAATTATCAGATACTTGTGAACAAAATGGGGCTCTGTAATAAATCCTACCTAAACTAACCTCAAAGGATGATCTGATCATAATTTCCTAACTGGGCAGGTAGTGGTGGGTAGTCACACCCCATTCCAAACAGAGGGAACAGGATGTGAATAGGTGCATAAAGGAGAAGGCTAGAAGATAAGGCTAGAAGATGGCTAAATATAATAGCTTTTTTTTTTTTTTGCCACAATATGGAGTTTGCACTTTATCCTATACCAGAAGGAGAAAATAACCATTGGTTGAAATTAGGTATATGCAAGAAATTTAGTTAGTAGGATATAACCAAAACATCCTATCTAATAAAAGAGAAACATGGTAATTAGTCATATGTCCGCTACCCTTCCCATTGGCTAATCAGGGCGATATGCAAATTAACTGCCAGCCAAGATGGCAGCCAGCAGCCGGGCTACTGACAGGAATAGGAGGCTTGCTTGCTTCAGTGATGGAGGACTCCAACGTTCCCTGCCTGCCGCTGCTGGGCTCTGAGCTGCTAAGAAACATTGTTACAAATACTAAATACTAAACATCTGAGTTCAAGTTCTGCTTCTGTTACATACATATGACTTTATTTTTTACTAGAGGCCCAGTGCACGAATTCATGCATGGGTGGGGTCCCTCGGGTGGCCTGCAGAGATCGGGCCCCAGCTCACGCCCCCAACCTCACAGACCCTGCTCCACCATCTCACCACAGTCCTGCTCTCATCAGGGCCCATTGGGGCCAGCAGTGCCTCCACTGCTGCCCATTGCCAGCGCTGCATCACCGATGCCCACCATGTTCCTCGCCACCCCCTGATGGTCGGTGCTCGTCATAGCGGGCGGGCGAACTCTTGGTTGAATGATCACCCAAGGGGACAATCTGCAGATTAGGCTTTTATTACATAGGAGGATAGGACTTAATCAGCCCTGCTCTGTGCCTGATAGAGGGGAGCTCCCCAACCCCCTGATCAGCCCTGCTCTGTGTGTGACAGGGTGCAGAGTCCCAACCCCCCCCCGATGGGCCCTGCTCTGTGCATGGCAGGGGGCAGTGCCCCAACCCCCTGATCCGCCCTGCTCTATGCGTGCCAGGGGGTGGCGCCCCAACCTCCCCATCGACTCTGCCTTGAGTGTGATGGGGCGGCACCCCAACCCCCCAATTGTCCCTACCCTGAGCCCGACCAGGGCCTGCAGGGCAGGCACCTAGGGATTGGGCTTGCCCTCTGCCACCCGGGAGTGGGCCTAAGCCAGCAGGTTGTTATCTCCTGAGGGGTCCCAGACTGTGAGAGGGCACAAGTGGGGCTGAGGGACACCTCTCCCCCGCCAGAGCCCAAATTTTTGTGCAACAGGCCTCTAGTTTTAAATAATTAGGTCTGGGAGATTAAGTGTGTTTCCCACGTCTCTGATTTTATAACTGGATGAATAATAGAGTGGAGTGGGGGTGGTAGAGTGGAAATGAGCAGGCATTGGGGAATGTGAGTATGATGGATTTGGTATTTATATATCACTGTTAATATATTTATCTATAGTTGTGAGTGAGTGTATCCCTCATGGTATTTTTTTAACCTTATATGTCTCTTAGGATAACCTCTCTACTTTTCACAGATAATGAAATGTATTCCCATGTTTTTATTAGGAAACATTCATCTTGTCTTGCTGCCCTTTCAGCTGTTTACTTGTTCTGCAAGCTTTCATGTTTTCTTGAATAATGTTATGTACCCAGTGGATATGTTTATAATGAAAAGTCACAGATAGGGCTTTTTCTCATAGAGATAATATTAGTCACTTCAAGAAAATGTCATCACACAAGTAGGCCAGATTGAAAGGTAGCAGGATGTGCCTTGCTGGGTGTAGCCATAAAAGGGGTGCAGTACTCCTCACCTGATCAGACTTCAAGGCAGGAGTCTTGAGGACTGAAAATCCTCGAGGAAGACACAGGAATCATGGAGGCCGAATGTCGGAATGGAAAAGATTATGGAGTTTGGGAGGCTGCTCTCTTGCACATTTCTGGCTTCCATTTGAGTTTTCCAGGTTAACTGACTTTTAATCACGTTGTTATTTATTTCGTGTGTAAGTTTAAAATGGAAAAAAATTGCTCCCTTATAAGTACAAATGTTGAGAGAGGTAAGGATTTGAGTTATTTTATTTAACCAAGTTTTCTGTCTTGGTAGGAGGTCCAACGGAGTTGTGAAGAGTCATGAAGCATTATCACAGTATCTCTCATTTTCTCTTTCTGTCTCATGTTAGGTCCTCATTACATCACTCCTGACCATTGAAATCGCATCCCTATTTGCAGACCTCCTTAGGTGGGATACGTTTCAAACTCTGCTAGAAAGAACTTTACACGCCATCCAACCAGTCTGAACAATATGCATGTTGTTAAAGTAATTGAACAAGGAGACCATTAGACAGAGGTGGCTGTAATGCCCTGGTGTCCTACATAAGGAAACCAAAATCTAAGCCTTTAATTGCCTCAAAGTTATGAAATCAAACACTAAGGACAACCAATCACAAATAGCCAACAGCCAACTAGGCTTAAACTCAGCTAATCCAATAATTTCCTTTCTTTGCTTCCCCATTCTATGTAATTCTTTCCCGGCTCCTGTCAGCAGACTATTCCTAAGCACTTCTAGTTTGATGCTCTCTGATTCCAATCCATAAATGTTCAAATAAACTCTTAAAATTTTAAATATGACTCAGTTTACCTTTTTAACAATGTTCTGTGGGTCAGTTTGTACTTGAACCAGACCTCTATCTTTTGTTTTTAACTTTAATGTGGGATAATGTTTTTGAAACTTGTTTCCAAAGGCTTGAATAAAGTCCAAATACCTTGACATTTGAAGTCTTCCACGATCTGGTTGCAAATTTATTATCAGTCACTGTTCCCCTCAGCCATTATGAATCACTCCATGTTCTTACTCATGTCATTTCATTTTCATATGGGTTTGCTGTCCATCACCAGGGTGTAGGCGCACAGGGCTGATTTCCAGGAATTAGAGCAATTGGAAGATTTTGAAATGAATGAATCATTCATAATTCATGCATTAATTTGTTTGCCTCCTCCTCGTTCTCTGCATATCTAAATTTTGTGCTTACTTTAAGAAATATCAAATATCGTTTCTTCCATGGTATTTTTCCAGATTTTTAAGAAAGAAAACTATATATTCTGAAATCCCATATTTTATTTATGCCTCTTTTGTGATACTTATTTTTTAAAAATTATTCTTTATTTTTAGTCTCTAGAATGGAGCCTATATTATACTTACTTTTGTATTTTTCTCTAGACCCTACACTCACTTTTTAAAATTAATGTCTTTTAATGTTTTATTAATTAATAATTAAAGTTAAAAGAGAACTAGGAAGTGATTGTTGCATGAATTCTTAACTCTCTAGAAAAGGTTTTATGTAAACACACATGCATCTCTCTTTTTTTATTAAAATAAAAGAAACCTAGTAAAAAAGTTATAGCCAATTTTGGAATCATCATTTCACTGATTAACAACTTTAATAACAATAATAGCCATGCTTTACTGAAAACTGACCCTGTACCTTTTGAGGGATCATATCTATTTAATGAGCATATTGAGGTTGAGTCTGAGTTTTATATTTGCTAGCTATGTGAATATATATTTAAAGATTGATCTAACTCCAAAGCTCTATCCACTAGGCCATACCTCTTATATTCTTTGGGTTAAGAAATACTTTTGGTTAACTAAGTTAAATGTTTGTGTGATGTCCACAGTGGTGATACAAACATGACAAAGAAACCTAGGTATCTGCAGTGATGTCCCCCTAATGGAGATCTGATGACTGTATCGCTAACAAAGGAAGAAGGGACTCTTACTAAACTCTTAAGTGAAGTCCCAGAATTTAAGTTCATCCTGGTCACCGTTTTCTATAATGATTGAATAGTACAACCTGGAATCCAGTGGTGAAAGGGAATTTGGGAAGTATTCCTAACTGTGCTACCTGATTACAGTTTAAAGACCTGTATATTCCGAGGACCAGCAGGTCACAGGATTGCCGTCTTCTATGCTGCCTCATTAACCTAACATCTCTTGCCTACTTTATCTCCAGCCATCCCTTGGATTTGCTAATTGTAATGTCTCTAGAGTCAATGGAAGGTAAAACCACACAGGTGCAAGACAAATTAAGTTCAGAATTGCTAGTTTTGTTTCACAGCATCAGCAGATTTTTGCCCTTATGATTTACTTTTTTGTTAAAAAATACATAGTATGGCTAAGTTAATGAGCTTTTATTTTTGTAATTATGTCGTGGGTGTTCATTAAACTTTAGCTGGAAGCTGAAGAACATTACCTCTCTTTCCATTCATTTCCCTAATTGACAGAACTAGGTAAATAAGGGATGTTCTAGCACTTTAAAAAATTACTTATTGCTTTTTAGAAAGGAGAGAGAGAGAGAGAGAGAGAGAGAGAGAGAGAGAGAGAGAGAGAGAAACATTGATATTTTGTCTCACTTATTTAGGCATTCATTGGTTGATTCTTGTATGTGCCCTGATTGAGGATCGAACCCAAAACTTTGGCCTATTGGAACAACATGCTAACCAACTGAGCTACCTGGCCCGGGCTCTTGCTCTTTCTTGACTCCTTTCCTGCTCCTGTCTGTTCCGGTTGGTAAGGCGATTTTCTGCCTCTCCACTTTAGCTCTTTTTTTTTAGTACCTCTCAGTAGTAATCATGAATGGAAATTATCCATTATTTTTTGTATAGTGATTTATATTTTACATACCCATTATCTTATTTTAGCCTAAAAAAAAAAAACAATCTATGGAAGGTAGACTGAGAGTGTTTTTATTTCAATTTTATAAATGAAGAGACAGATCCTTTTCCTTTTGAATGTGAGAATCGCATTTGTAGTGCTGCTATCATCACAGCCATCAACTTCAAGATCGGATTGTTGTAGCAGAGGACCAGGAGACAGATGAGCTGAACTCAAATTCTTATTCTTTGTTTTCTCTTACTTATTGCAGTAAGTACAGCACTGAGTTAATAGCATGGCCTTTGGACTAGAACAGGAAGAACACAAGTCTCAACTCTGACACTTAATAGCTGCATGCTATTGGGCAAGTTACTTGATCGTTCTAAGCTTTAATTTCCCATTCTAAAAAGATGAGGATTATGATATTTATAACTACTTCAAAAAAATAATAGCCAGAAACTGTTTAATTTCCAGGCCATCATTATTGTACTTACACATATCTATTCAAACCAGGTATGTTGTCCCAGTATTTATCCATTCCTTCAACAAATATTTGTGTTCACTATGTACTAAGCATTGTGCACTTAATCAGACCCACACAGCCCCTGTGCTCAGTGGAGTGTACAGAGCAGAAATATCCAAGTTCATTTGGATATCAGAATGTACACAAGAGAATATCTACGAACATTCAGATGTCAAGAGGGCAAGATTTTGATGAGGAGCTGAAGAGACAATGAACCACAGTAAGGGAGAAGGAAAATCAGGCATATGTGCTGCTGCCTTGGATCCAAGCCAAGAAAGTGTTTTAAGATGGTGGTAGTGATCAATTGCATTAAATGCCTCTGAGAGTTAAAGAGAGACCTGGAGAATGAAACTTTGATTTTGGCAGAATGGATATCGGGGTGGGGCGGGCGGTGAGTGGGGTCTTTGATAAGGGCAGCTTTAGTGAGACACAGGAGAACAGAAAATAACTACTCAGCACATGCATCATTAGCTCATAATTGCTAGAAGTCTTCTGTTCTGAAAGAGAACATTCATCTTTTGATAAAGTGGTTGACTTATTTAAATTGAGCATTGTGAGTACTGCTATACATATGCTCTTAGTTTTTACCATTGCAAGAATGCCTGAAATATGTCCTTTGAACTGGACTATTTATTGCTGGATTTTTTTTATACTTAACATTGCATATGGCTTGATAAGCAGGGACAAAAATTCACCATCCTAAATCATTTTCCTAATATCAAGCATTTTATAATGTTTGAATAAAAATACAACTCTTATTGGTCTGATAAGTTGTTCAATATTCTGAGGATTTCCCACTATTTTAAGGATCTCCCTTGCTACCATTTCACAGACATCTTTTAACATGACATTTATTTTTCCAGACAAGAGAGGACATCTTATCTTCTAACATTGGCATAATTGATTTCTCATAAAGTAACAAAGAGACAATCTCTAAGTGACTTGGGTTTTTGTGATCTTAAATATTAAAGTGCATGATGACTCCTGGCATTTGATTTCCTGTTTGGGGAGAATGTCAAGAGATTTGAGAGATGGGGCGTGAGCTTGCTTTTGAGCTTTATGGTAGGGGCTAGGGTAGCAAATTTAGAAAAAATTATCTTCATGTTTGACACAGGACACAAGCTCTTTCTGGAGGTTATAAATGATATTTCAGCCTAAATTGGTTTTTCAAATTACTAGAATCAAAGCGAATACATTCAGAAAGATTTTGACACTTCTTTTAAAAGGGTTTAAAATTTTGCTTTCATTAAATAATTACCAAAAAAAGAGAATCCTATATAATAAAAGCATAGGTGGCATCATGCCCTCACACAATGCCTTCGCATGACATCGTCACAAGATGGCCACCACAAGATGGCTGCCCACACAGCAGAGGTGGGGCTAGGTGGTCGCTCTGGTGGTAAGGCCAGGGGTGGTGGTGGGGGGATCTTGCGGCTCTGTGCAGCGTGAAGGAGGAAGGTCCTGGTGGAGGAGGCAGGTCATGGCAGGGGAAGCAGTTGGGGACGATTGGGCTGTTAGGGAAGCAGTTAGGGGGTGATCCAGCTGGCAGGCAGGTGAGTGGTTAGGAGCCAGTGTTCCCATATTGTGCGAGGAATGTCTGACTGCTGGTCATCCCCCAGCAGTCGGACCTCCCCCAAAGGGTCCCAGATTGAAGAGGGTGCAGGCTGGGTTGAGGGATACCCCTGCCTGTGCATGAATTTTGTTCACCGGGCCTCTAGTATGTAATAAAATCTGTGATTGCAGACATTTGGCTGTAGTTTTTCTCCTTGTTATTATAAGCACATGACATAAAATAAATCTACTATCTTAATTGTAGAAAACAAACTTAATGAAGATTTAGAAAACTGCTGGATTGTTTTGTTTTTTAATTTAAATGCAAGTATGTTGTAAGTGATGAAGTAAGATTTTATTGTTCCATAAAGCCTTGGCTTAAATCTTATTTATTAAGATTTAGCTTATTGGTGATCAATAGCAAATCCTTTCAATGTTTGAAAAGAAAAA
This sequence comes from Myotis davidii, assembly GCF_000327345.1. Taxonomy (NCBI): domain Eukaryota; kingdom Metazoa; phylum Chordata; class Mammalia; order Chiroptera; family Vespertilionidae; genus Myotis; species Myotis davidii. The sequence goes on along the minus strand of NW_006298968.1, from coordinate 244,752 downwards.
AATGCTATTTTCTTATCATTTTGATTTATAAAGAGATGATCTAAAAATGAATCTCATAAAGATTTTTTCTTGTGAAAGGTCCTTGGATGAGAACAGTTTTCTAAAACTAGTAGCCATCTTTATCTGATTTTTTTAGTCAAGTGTGATAACAAGCTTTTCACCCAGGGATGAGTTACCTGCCTCGGATAGAAGGACCATGAGCAATTTGGGCCATAGCTTCATTATGTGAGACAGAATATGTTGTCATTAGATTCACAATACCATTTACGCAGAACCTTTATTTGGAGAATCTGTAAGTGCTTGCCTGTCATTGAATATTTGCTGTGGGTCCATAGGGTGCATGCTATAAAGCCATTTTCTTCTAATAAATGCTATTCACCAGACAGAAATTATAGCTATCATGTTTAAAGGTATATGAGTCTATGGGAAAGGAATAAGGCCTCTAGTTCACACATTGTGCCATGTTGTTGTGTGCATTGCCTTGGGAAATATTTTTAAAAATATAGGTAGTATCTACAAAAGATAGCAAGAGCAGGTTATTTGCTTCTCACTGCTCACATGTGCTAAGACTCGCAGGAAGACTTTCCCTGGGCATATGAATCAGTTTAATAATGATTGCTGCCAGTTGGTGGCTAGACATCAGACTGCCAGCCTACTCAACAGTGTTGCCATCTGCTATTTGGATTCACAGTGTGCTGCTGCTATGCACCACCTCATTAAGAACGGGACCCTTGTGAGCCATAGACAGTGGCTTATTCAAGTGAGCTGAAGCAAGCTCCTCCCCAAGCCGCATTAGTAGAGGCTGCGCGCATCTCATTTTATCTGGAACTTGCTCTAAGCTGATCATGCAGCCTGAGTTCACTGTCTCTGATCGTATCAGTGTTAGTCTGTCAATCCAGCTCCTTGTTTCAAAGTAGTGTTACAATAAAATGATTATTTCAAAGATGTGTAAAAAAATTGTCATGGTTTTTGGTAGCACAGTTATATCTTGAAATGATGTTAGTCACTGGCTTGCCAAACACAAACATTTGAATAAGTTAAGTGTATTATAACCCCTCAGACTTGTTTGGTATTCTCTAGTTCTGAAGATGTTTTAGTTTTGTAAAAATCCTACTGCCTACTTTTTATTTCTTGGAAACTGATTTTCAAAGGCTTTCCTTATGCTTTCCCCTTTTCTTCTTTCACTAAACATCCCAAAGCAGCTGTGAATGCAGAATATTTGCATTTGCCAGACAGAAATTGTTGCATTTTATACAACACTGACCCCACCTTAGAGATTTAAGCATTCTTAGAGGAAAAATTGTTTGTGTAGGTTGCATAATATTTAGATTCTCTCCATCTGTCCCAATAAATAATGAATTCTTATAGTACTTTAAGAATTAGACAGTTATATCTCAAAATAGGGCTGGTTTCAAATTTTAGAGGAATCCATAGGGTGGTGTTCAAGACTTGGGCGACTCTCCCCAACTCCCCACACACGTACTTACCCAGTTCTTACATCTGCGTTCAAAAATGTGTTTCTTAAACCTTATGCTTGTTAAGTAGTCTGTGAGGAAAGGATTTGGTGGACAAACAGAATTGGGAAAAGGGACATCTCAGTCTGGGTTCTCCAGGATTCAGACTCTGAGATACAGTTTAAGCTGCAAGGTGTTTATTAAGAAGAGCTCTTGGGCCCAACACTTGATTGGGTGAGGAGAGAGGTTGATTTGTAATGCAGCTCCAACAGCCACCATGGCCAACACCATGGAGCTCTGGAGTTGGAATGACCTTCAGAGTTGTCCTCAGATGGGCAAAAGAACAACTTTAAGCTTTGCACTGAGAAGTCACTGAATATGGGCAACCCCATGAAGGAGTGCGCGTAGGTGAGGTGGTTCTGTGCAGCTGAGGCAATTCCCAGAGAGGGCTGGTAGCTGCAGGCTGCCTGTGGACAGTACCCCTAGCAAATGAGGAGCAATTCCTTCCTTGAAGGGGGATCTGGGCCATACATCACAAGGCTGCCACATGGGCCAGATCAATTCATCTGTGTAGAGAGTTGCACTAAACATTCACATAGGAATGGCTTTGAGAATCTGGTAACTGAAGAAACCTTCCAACTTTGTTTCTTTCCTAACATCAATTCCTATCCTATGGAACTAGTGTTCCACAGGAAATAATTTGATAAATGTCTCCCTAATCTTACATTGCCTTGCAGGTTGTGTTAAAAGAACTGAAGACAGATAGTTTGCTCTAGGCTCCCTTCCCCTTTGGTGTTGCTGTATTAGCTTTTAGGTCACATACTTAGGTGTGTGGGAAAATGACTTTATTTTTCCTTAACTGAACTTAATTTATGTCTTAAGTTCTCATTTTGTCAGGTGGCACATGCACACCCCTTAACCTCAGTCATTTTCTAGATATGCAGACATTATGCTTTAAAATGATTTAATACAACATTTTCTCTTCTACTCAGGATTGCAGCCAAGCCCCAAGGAACTTAAGTCATGTCATAGCTTTGGGGGGTACATCTGATTCTTGATGGGCATCTGTCCACAGCTAGCATGACCTGAGTTAACCCTGTTATTTTTGGCCTTTACTGACATAACCCTCCGTGCTTACACATGATGAGGTGTCTGCATTTCCCTCCACTACCTCTTCAAAGAGTTCACACTGCATCTTAGGCCAAGAAGGTCTGTCAGCTCTTGGGGTCATTCCCCAAATGTTTGCAATCACAGCCAGAAAACCATTAGCTTGATCCTGTGGCCCACAATGTCTGTGAAGTAGTTTCGGATCCATCTGTCTAGTTACTTAGTGCAGAGATTTCTACTCCAATTTATAATGCCATAGTGTCCAAACAGCACAATGGAGCTTTCTCAAGATAACCAGACAGGAGGTAGGGTACCGGCTTCTCCATTCTTAGCACACACACATTTTTTTCTAGGGCTTCTATTATGCTCTAATTTAGAATATTGAATCTCTCTTCTGAAACTCTCAGCAGCAGTTATCTCTTTTGCTTTCTCTCCAACTGTGATTTATTTTCTGCTCACCTAGGGCTGAGATTTCTTTTTCTTCTTTCTTTGAGTGAGTTTGGAGAGGGTAGTGCAAGGAGGAATTCAGCATCCCTCCAATCCTAAGTTTTATGCCATGATTTTGATCCTTGAAAACGCAAAAGCCAATCACCAACCTTTTTTTCTCATATTTATTTTGATGAATTGTTTATGGTTTCTGTTCCTCAAGGCATAAAGCTTACAGAATAGTTTGAGTGGGGGATGAGTTTGAGTGGGGGATAGGTGCTGGGGTAGGAACAAGACAGTTGACTGTGGAGAAAAATACCCCCAGTTGTACTTATCTATTTTATTCCTCAACAAGGCAATAGGTAGGTGTCCCCTCATGAGACACCTCTTTCTGGCTGCTAGGCAGATGACTTGAGTTAATCCAGTATAACCTCAGTTGAAAAGTGCTGGGCCTGATAAAGGAAGAAAAAGATTACACATTAAAGGAGCTACACAAAATAGCATGTACCACCAGGAGCCAGGGGAGTATTCCTGGCATTTGATTTTGAGGGTGTTTTATTTAGGGGATCAGAATGTAAGATTACAGAAATAAAACTTATTTATTTAGGGGTACTTTATTGGGACACAGGATTTATCATCTTAGCAAGAACCCCAGGGGATGGGATAAATTCACTGATAGGGTATGAAGTCTGATATTGTTATGTCCAGCACTGAGTGAAGTGAAAATCCTCAAGTTGCCCTGGTAAATTGTAGAAGTAATAAAGATGCTGAGAGAAGTGGTCATGCTGGACTGCATATATTGTGAGGCTAGAAAACTCACCACGTGATTTTGTTCCAAAGCAAGGCCCAGAAGACACACGATTTACCAAGGCCACCAAGAATGTGCCTGAGAGGCTTGAGCTGCATGGGTTCAGTGTTGGCTCTCCTTTTTAGTTCAGGACTGATTGTGCAGGAGGTGATCACAGAACTGGGCTTCCTAATGTCATTCAGGGTGATTGGCCCTGAAGTAATAGAAGACTGGTGCTTAATTACCCAAAGCCAAGAGGCCATAATTACTGTCACAAGTTGAGGGGCAGTGAAGGAGGTTTGACCCTTGGGATGTTGGGGAGATTTTTCATTGAATATAACACTCCTACAGCCAAAATGGATGGGCAAGTAATAAAAATGTTGCTTAACATCTATAAGCAGGAAGGGAAAAATGGAAAAGGAGGAGGGTGAAGGCATTGGCCACAATGAAATGCCACAACCCCTTGTTCAGTTCCAAGACCCAAGAGAGTTGGAAGAGGGTCCTTCAGAGGAAGGAGCTTGTTACTCAGTGGCAGGCAATACTGTGATGAATCTCCAAGTTCTTCGTGTGGCCAATTGCTAGGCTGATAATATACTGAGAAAGGGTACTATCCAGACATTTCAAGGACTAATGGACATAAGATCTGAGTTGACAGTGATACTTGGGAACCCAAAGCAGCATAGTGATACTCCCTTAAAGTGGGGGCTCATAGGAACCAGGCCCTGTGGCTAAAGTCTGGCTCACAGTGGACACATTGAGTCTATGGACCCGCAGTTGTTCATATCTACAACGCCTAAGTGTGTAATGTGAAATGATTGTAACACAAATAAAGCCTTTGGCACATGAGGTAAGAGTTATCATAGTGGGGAAAGCCAAATGGAAATCTCTGAAACTCCTCCTTATCCCAGCCAAGATAGGAAATCATAAACATTTGGCTAGGATGGGGGAGGTGGAGCTTATTGGTGGTCATCATGGTTTTTCCATTCACTTTGCCAGTCTGGGCTTTGAAGAAAATGGACAGAATGGCTATGGATTAGTGCAGGTATTACCTAGTATTAGCCCTGATTTCAGGTGCTGTGCAGATGTGGTATCGTTCGCTACTACCGACAAATAAGGGCTCATAGTATGTACCCAATGATCTGGTGAAGGTGTTCTTTTCAATCCCAATTTGGAAAGAGGATCAGACACAATTGGCTACATTATAGCTATGTCCATGAGTGGCCTTGAAGGACAATAGAAAGGGCAAATATTTCTAGTAAACAGAGCTGTGAATGGCATACCTGGTCATCTGCTTTGTGTGGAGAACTGGTTCTAGGTGAGAATATGTATACTTTCCCGGGCAGTGGCTAATGGCTTGGCAATTTGTTCAGGGTCTGGGTGGAAAAAGACTGGAAAATTACAACAAAGTCTGGTGTAGAGGTATGTCGACAGACATATGGGAGTGGACATAGAGCTTTAAGATTTTTATTTCACACCTTAACGCCCACTAGAAGGCAATCATCATGGATGGGGTACTTAGCACTTGGCCAGTGGAGATTGTTATCAGCCAGGCTTTGTTATCAGATCCTGAACTGACACATGAACACATGAATGAAGTAGCTGGAGTGGCAGAGCTGGAAGTTATAAGTGGGCTCAACATATGGACTCTCATTTACTAAGGCTGAGCTAGCTAATGCAGTCTCATGTCCATGCTGTCAGCTACAGAGACCATCACTGAGCCCTCAGTGTGGCACCGTTCTTCATGTAGATTAAATGGTCTCATGTTGCAACTCAACTCTAATGGGCCTCTTTTATCCTGGAAGGGCCAATAGTTTGTTCTTACAGGGATAGAGCCTAGTCCAGGTATGAGTTTGCCTTTATTACCTGCAGAGCCTCAGCCAGCATCACTATAAAGGACTTACACAGTTTTCAACCAATTCATAATGATGAAGGTGCAAGAGTGGGCACATGGCCATGGGATCCCCTGGTCTTATCACACACAGAACTGCAGCTTCGTACCTGGAACCACTCATGGAATGCTATGATGGTCTTCTAAAGGCAGTTAAAGTATGAGCTTTGGGGCAACATTATGAATACAGTGGATTCATTAAATTGGGAACTTTCTAGTACAAAAGGATTATGAGAGTCAAATACAGTGAAAAAAGGAGTGGCTTCATTTACAACACTCCCAGTGACTTTATTGGAAGCATTTGTGCTTTCTTGCAACTCTGCCCTCTGTAAACTTAGAGGTCTTGGTTCCCACAGGGGGCATACTCTTCCCAGGGGCTGTAGCGGGTCTCACTGAACCACAAGAAGTGGTTGCCACTAGAGCACTTTGTATTCCTTGTGCCCAGGGATGTGCAAATGAGGAGTCACCATATCCACAGAGTAATTGACCACCATGGGCAGGAGGTTGGGCTCCTCCACAGTGGGAGAGGGAGGGGTATGTGTGGATCCCTCGTGAGCCACTTGGTTCCTCCTGTTGCTCCTTTGTCCCACTATAACTGATCAGATGCACATGGCAAACTCAGTCCAAGAAGGATGTGGTTACTAACGTTTCAGACCCCTGAGAGATGAAAGTTTGCATCACATGACCAGGTAAACCACCAAGAACTCCTGAGGTGATTGGTAAGTGGGATAGTGGAGGAGGAAGAGGATGAGAACCACTTGCAGTCCTGAGATCAACCACTTGCAGTCCTGAGATCAGTGAAAATGGATGTAGTTCATCCTACTAACCAACGTCCCTATGATAAGTTTATGCTCAAGGAAATGGGCCTGTTATAGGAATCACGGAGGCCTATCTCCCTGAATAGTGCTCAGTAGAATGATGGGCTATGGCAGCCTTGCAAGTGCACCACCCAGGTCTTCTGCTGAGGGAAGCTCAATTGGCTGAGAGCCCTGTCTGCTGCCCTCTGAAAACACTAGTATTTTCATGCCAAGGTTACAGTTCCCATGAGGCTTTTCCATCAGAATAATTAGCAGAGCGGGTACATGGATGCAGACCCATTTGTGTGTGCGAGGGGACTCCTTTAAGGGGCAACTTTGGCTTGGGAGTTTTTTCATCAGCCTGACCCTTAACTTTCTTGGAATTGTGTTGCAGTCTGAGATTCTGGCTACTTCCAACTTCTTTCTTCCAAAGGGGTTAGACATACATCTGTCTGAAGACTTCCTCCTCTGGCTTCCTATTTCAACTCTAACAGGCATTTCCTCAAATAGATCTCTTGTAAATCTATTTTTGCATGTGCGTCTTGGAGGACCTGAAATAACACACTTGGACTTTGTTCTGACCAATAGGGACTTTGTTCTGACAGATAGTTACTTGTGAATCAACTTCATACTGCTGGGGTTGGTTTGTAAGGTTTTGTTTTTTGTTTTGTTTTTTGTCATGTCTAGTGTAGATTTTACCATCAGGCTAGCTTAACCCTACTTACACAAGGTGTAACCTTCCTGAGATCCCAATGAATGTCAGGAGTTCTGAGTGAGGGTTTTCCACTATGGCTGGATGGAAGTTAAATGTTTCCCATTCTTGTGCTAGTGTTGGGCATTGTTAAGCTTAGTGTTCAATAATAAACATAAAGGGATCTGTATGCTGATTTCTGGACTTTTTTTTTTTTATCTACACACCTTCTTCTTCACTGATACTCTGCCCTGAAAATTCAAGCCATCTCAGTTTTACTCAACTTGTCTTGGTCTTCCTACCTCAGAAAGACTGCTCTGCTTCAGCTTCTCCTCCTGCAATGTCATCCAGCGCTTAAATCTAGGCAGGCAGGGCAATTGAAGGGTCACCTTGTTTCCCTCCCTCAGTCATCCCTCCTTTGCTGCCAGTTGTCCAATGTTTGAAAGGCTGCTTCAACACTCCCCCTCCCCCCTGGTTCCTGGGAATATTAATACCAATCTTCCTGTGAAATTTTTAATATATTTAGAGCTATAAATTTCCCATAAATATTTGCTTTCACAATATTCTGTTTTTGATATGTTGTATTTCCATTAGAATTTATCTCAAAATATTTTCTAAAGTCTACTGTTATTTAGCTTGCCTCATGGATCGTTCAGAGTGTGTTCCTTAAATTATAAGAATTTGGAAAATTGTTTTTATCTTTATGTAATTGATTTCTGGCTTAATTCATACTCCATATTATTTCAATCTTTGCAATTTTGTGATCAATTAAATGGTCAGTTTTGGTAAATGTTGAATGGTGAACCTTAAAATAATATGTATTCTAAAATTTTTGGATTAATGTTTTATATTTATACTAGTGGCTCGGTGCACAAAATTCATGCACATTAAAAGGGAATTAATTAGAGGAAATATTTTAATATTGCTATTTGCCCTTTCTCTATAATAGAAGTGTCAGAGATGAAAGAAAATTAGTAAAATGTATATGAAAATAATATATAAATTTGTTAATAATCACAACATGATAGAACAACAAAGACATGATATAAATACATGATGTAAAAACAACACTGATACAATGAGTGATAAATTGATTAAACTTATTCTAATATCTCCCTGTATACCACATTAAGAGTGAAAATACTTTCAGAGTACTTGACTAATTTCCCTTGTGATGAAGTATTTACATGCTCTTCGAATTGAGAGAAGCAATGTATAACTGACCATGTGAAAAACAGGTTCAGGTAGAAATATTCCTACTCTGTCTAGAATTTGTCCTTGTGATTTGTTAATAGTTATTGCAAATGCTGGCATCACGGGAAACTGTCTTTGAATTAATTTAAATGGGAGCCCAGTGTTAGATGGGGACAAATCAATTCTTCAAATCAGAACCTCTCCTTCTGTAGATCCTGTTAATATTTCAGCTTCGATAATGTTAGGGTGCAATCTTTTGATAATAAATCTAGTACCGCCCTAACTGGTTTGGCTCAGTGGATAGAGCGATGGCCTGAGGACTGAAGGGTCCCAGGTTCAATTCCGGTCAAGGGCATGTACTTTGGTTGTGGGCACATCCCCAGTAGAAGGTGTGCAGGAGGCAGCTGATCAATGTTTCTAACTATTTCTCTCTGTAAAAAATCAATAAAATATATTTTAAAAAAAAATAAAATAAAATAAAGACTGCTATCAAGTTTGCCATCTCCCAATTTTACTAACTATTTACTATAAGTAGAATCCTCTGTTTTTATATTTGTTTTAAGAGACAACTTTCTGAAACATCCCCATTACAGTACTTTAAACTCGTTTGTACTATGGCCGATCGCATAGCATGTGGCACAACACTGAGACATTGTCAAAAATCCCCTCTGAGAACTTTCCCACCAAATGCAACATTCAAATTCCTAATTTCTCTTAGTAATCTGCCTCTGGGTGCTCCAGGTGCTCTGAGAGTGGGTTCCTCCCTCAGGCCTTGCCCTGGCCGGAAACAGCTCGGGGAGGGCACCTCAGGGCTGGTGGGACAGATGGAAGTGTGGGGGGGTGTCATGGAGGTGGTGCCTGCACTTCTGATCACTTGCACACTGTGTTTTATACCACAGCATGTGGCAGTGGCTGTGAAGGTCGCCACAGCAACCCAGCGCTGACTACAGGACTGACTTGCGGTTGGTCGAGCCTCCGGTCATTATGGACCCAGGGTTTTTATATATTAGGATCTTATTCAAATGTATAGTGCCTATACATAACAAATGGTAGCTCAACACATACTGAATTGAATAACTCAAAGGTTTTATCCTATTGATGGCAATTCCAGATCAAATAAGAAAGGATGATGAGGATATTACAAGAAAAAAACTATTTTTGGTAAGGTGGAACCTCATACAGGAAGCTTGAATCAAAGCATGCAATTTCCCCCTATTCCAACCAATATTAATGCCAACCCTTTATGTGATGGAAATTATCCCAATATTTTTCCTTCTTGTGTTTCTACCGATTTTCTTTCATTGGTTGTAAGCTCTATATCGTTAATGCTATGTGACAGTAGACAACACTATCTTAGGAAAAGTTAATGACATTGATTTATAAAACCCATGGAGACACACAAAAGGTTCATTTTATTTCTCCAAACAAGTCATGATTGTTTTCTGAGATTACATGAGTTTAGAAGATATCTAGTATCTCTATTCAATAGTCTAATTTTTCAAGTACAATATATATAATTTTTTATTTTCCAAGTTCTCATGTTGTATTTCGCATGTTTGTGTTCTATTTCCTACAAAAATCCCTCAAGGTTAAAACTGTTATTAATGTACATATTCTAACACATTTAACCTTTTCATTTAACCCTTCTGCCAGAATTGTTCTGGACACTGACATTTTGATTATAGAAAAGAGAAAATAGATTTGGACACAGCTAAAAGCACAATCTGTACGTTTATACGATATCTGCTGTGCACTGTCTCACATCTCTTTAACCTCCAATTCCAGCTACCACTCTGGTGAACAGTCTGGGCAGGTTTCCCCCTATTCTGTGCTGACAGTGCCTCACTCAAGCTTGGACCAAGGATCTGGCTTCCTGTCTCAAGGCTTCTCTGATGTGGCAATGAGTGAGGTTCTCCCAGCTTTGCAACCACAGGGCTTGGGGAATTAACACCAATGGGAGCAGTTCTCAACATGCAGGAGATGGGTGCGGAGAGAGAAATGCTTTTCTTTGTCAACCCTCAGGCAGACAGTTCCAACACAAAATTTAGTAAGAATCCTGAGAAGGTTCTTCACTAAGAAACTGTTAATAGTGGTGGACACTTGATAACACTACCTTATTTTGCTTGAATTTTCTCTCCCCTTCCCCCATCTCACTCCTCTCTCTCGTTCCTGCTCCCTGGGATTACATTCCCAAATAGAATATGTCTGCCTCGGTCTCAGGCTCTGCTTTCAAGAATAATGTATATTAAGAAGACTGTAGGTAAGTAGGCTGTTGGTAGATTATATAATGCAGGAATATGATTTCCCTCCACTCCGCACATGCTACAAAGAAACATTCCGTTGGCAGTAGTTTATGGTAATTTTGATGATTTTCCATCTTTTTACTTTTTTGGAAGGTCACCATCCATCCTGAAGCTGGACGACCTAAAGAAAAACAGTGGTAGAAATTACCTTCTAATTGAATAGGCAGACTTCTCTGTGATGATACTCTAAGGCGTTTCTCTTTGTGAGGGGACCCTCAGCAATTTGGTTAGATATTCCAGTCTGATAAGGAGAAGCCCTCAGTGTATTTAATCAGAAAAACTTTTTGTTGCTTTGGAAAAAACCTTATCACATTTCTTATTCCCCTTGGTAAAAGCCTAGAGCTTTTATTACTATAATAATCCTTTTTTGCTGAGAAACTCAAGCATACCTTAAAAATGTAAAAATTACTAGAATACAATCAGGGCTTTTTATTCATGTAAAACTGAAGAAATACCTTGAAAGATATAGGGGTTATTAGCAATAAATTAAGGTTGTCCAATGCCAGCTCTGAGAAAAATGTTAACAATTAGAAATTTTTACAAATTCAAGATATTGAAGAAACAGCAGAGAACAAAATTGGTAAATTCCCCTCCCCTCTAACCAGAAAGTGAAACAATAAATAAATTAAATAACTAAAATACATAGCATTTCAAATAAAAGGTATAGATAAAAATAAATGGGTGAAGGTGGTCAAAGTACAAACTTCATTTATAAAATAAAAAATCCCTAGAGATATAATGTACAGCATGGTGACTAAAGTTAACAGTACTATAGTGTATATTTGAAAGTTGCAGAGAGTAGATCTTAAAAGTTCTCATCACAAGTAAAAACATTTTATAACTGTGTGATGATCATTTCTCTATATATTCAAATATAGAATCATGTTTTATAACTGAAACAACTATAATGTATGTCAATTATCTATAATAATAAAAGCGTAATATGCAAATCAACTGAATGACCGAACAACTGAACAGCAGAACAACTGTCTGGATGACCACACTATGACATGCACTGGCACCAGACCAGCCAAGGTGGGTGCAATACGATTGGTTGGGGGGCCCTGGCATTGCCACAGGATCGCCCCACAGAGGGAGGCCCCAGCCACCCTCTGCGGGGCAATCAATGGGGAGACTCCACAATTGATCGCTCCAAAGAGGGAGGCTCAGGCCAACCTCTGCACGGCATTTGATCACAGAGCCCTGATGGGTAGGACCTCCCTCTGCTGGGTGATCCATCGGGGAGCCCTGCAATAGATCACCCCAAAGAAGGAGGCCCAGGACACCAGCCAGTGACGCTGTGGTGGGTGTGCAGAGCTGGACAGAGATTGCACCCACGCCTGTCATCCACAGAGGGTCGTCCGCAGAGGGAGGCAACTGGTGGTGGTGGGGGGGAGCAGCGCTGCATAGATGGCAAGCACTGGCAGCAGCAGGGGCAGGGCAAGCTGCCGGCAGCCAGGAGAATGAAAGCCCTGATAGGCCCTGATTGCCAGCCAGGCCTAGCAACTCTACCCGAGGGGTCCCAGATTGTGAGAGGGCACAGGCCAGGCTGAGCTCCCCCCGGCCCCCGCACCCCCAGTGCACGAATTTTGTGCACTGGGCCTCTCTAGTATCTAAATAAAAAAATAAACTAGGGATG
>NW_006298968.1:228405-232434 GCF_000327345.1 Myotis davidii | reverse complement strand
AGTGTACAAGTTTTTTTGTTTTATTTCATTTAATCTAGAGATCTGAGAAAATGACATTTGAACAACAACCTGAGGAGGAGAAAAGGGTCAGTCACATGAGTATTTGGGAGAGGAACACTTGCAAAAATGAAAAAGGAATCCTAAGAGCTCTGAGATAGAAAGAGACCAGTGTTGTCTGAGAGATGTGAGCATTGGAAGCTGAGGTTAGAAAGGGGTTGGAGAAAGGAGGTAGTGACAGGTCATGTGAGAGAGGGGTTCACAATGGATGCAGGGTATACTACACACCGAGGGAGTATTTTGAAAAACATCTGCTATTATTATGATTGGTTGATACTACTGGCCTTTAGTAGATAGGCAATATGCATGTTAAAAGTACAGTAATGCTCCCAACAAAGTATTTTTCTACATTTTGTGCAACTGTAAAGCAACCTACTGCTCATTCATGTAGATGTAAAATTTTATAATTATTTATGCTAACATCTAAATTTCATTCATGGTAAGTTAGGTTATTGGGACCAACTCTCCATTGAAAACAAGTAGACATCTTGGATAAAATATATTTGATCAAATTTGGAAAGCTTTTGTGAATATTTTTTTAAACATATTTTATTGATTTTTTACAGAGAGGAAGGAAGAGGGATAGAGAGCCAGAAACATCCATCAGCTGCATCCTGCACACTCCCTACTGGGGATGTGCCGCACCAAGGTACATGCCCTTGACTGGAATCGAACCTGGGACCCTTCAGTCCACAGGCCGACACTCTATCCACTGAGCCAAAATGGTTAGGGCATTTAAGAATATTTTTTCAAATATTTTTCTGCCCCATACTCAGTCTTTTTGCCTTTTGGGAATCCAATTTCATGTCTGTTAGATCACTTGATACTATTCTATGAGTCAGGGATGTTTTATTTAAAAAAAATGTTTTTTCCTCTGTGTATTTATATTTGTATAATTTCTAGTGACCTGTCTTTAGATTGATGATCCTTTCTACTTTTGTGTCCAACCTATTGATAATCCAATCAAATAAGTTCAGATATTGTATTATCCAACTCTAGGACTTCCATTTTGTTCTTAAAAAAAAATTATCTGCCACCCCATGTGGCTCAGTGGTTGAGTGTCCATCCATGCAACAGGAGGTTATCAGCTGGATTCCTGGGCAGGACACATGCCTGGGCTACAGGCTCAATCCCCACTGGGGGATATACAGGAGGCAGCTGATCAATGTTTCTCTCTCATCAATATTTCTCTCTCTCCCTTCCCTCTCCTCTGTAAAATCAATAAAAACATATTTTAAAAAATAATATCCGTATTTCTCTTGAAATTCTTTATCCATCTTTTATATCCTCTTTAGCAAGATTCTTTAATATATCTGTCATGTTTAAGTTTAAAGTCCTTGTTTACTAATTCCAACATCTGTACTGATTTATTGTTTCTATTGATTTATGACAAAGGTGACATCGCAGAGCAGTGGGGAAAGGATAGTCTTTTCAAGAAAAGAACCTGTGTCATAATTTAAAAAAATTTAAACCTTACTTGATTTTATACTCTAAAATCAATTCATATGGTTAGCAGATCTAAATGTTCAAAGAGAACAGTATGTCTTTAAACATTAAGAATTTACATTCATTGCTGTAGCTGGTTTGGCTAACTGGATAGAGTGTCGGCCTGGGGACTGAAGGGTCCCAGGTTCAATTCTGGTCAAGGGCATGTACCTTGGTTGTAGGCACATCCCCAGTAGAGGGTATGCAGGAGGCAGCTGATCAGTGTTTCTGTCTCATGGATGTTTCTAACTCTCTATCCCTCTCCCTTCCTCTCTGTAAAAAAAAAAATATATATATCAATAAAATATATTTTAAAAAAGAATTTACATTCATTAAAATTTGACAATGAAATAGTTAAAATACAAGCCACAGATTAGGGAAAGGTGATTTTTTTTCCATCTCTCATAAATGAAAATGGACTCACATGTAGAATACACAAATGAGGTAAAAAAGACAAACAACCCAATAGAAAAATGGAGTAAAGACCCAACAGATATTTTACTAAAGAGGATTTCTAAAAGACTAATAATCACATGAAAAGACGCTGCTCTTTTTCATTCGTCAAAGAAATGTAAATTGGAAACACAAAATTATTAAATGTTGGGGAGGGTATGGAGCAATGAGAACTCATTATACACTGCTATGGGTGTATAAATTTGAAAACCTGTTTGGCACTATCAACTATAGCTAATGATAAGCATAACCTATGTACCAGCTATTCCACTTTTAAGGTATATATCCCAACAGAGTTATGCATCTCTGTGTGGGACATTTGTTTCCATTGATATATGTTATACAGAGTAGTATTATCAATAATTATCTCACACGTGGAAATAAAATGAATTGAACACTTGATATCAGTGTTAGGGAACAGTCACAAGAGACCTTATGTTATATGATTCCATTTTATGAAATGTCAGGAATAGGCAAATATATAGAAACAGAAAGTAGATCAGTACTTGCTTAGGGCTAGTGAGAATGGGGAGTGTGGGTGTGATAACTTAAAGAAGTACGGAGTTCTTCTGAGATGAGGAAAATGTTCTAAAATTGGCTGTGGCAATGGTCGCATCTGTCTGTGACCATACTAAAAACATCAACGAACTGTATAATATAAATAAATGAGTTGTATGGTATGTGAACTATATATCAATTAGGTCGAAATTAATAAAAAAAGTATAAAGGAAAAATAAGTTGTGGCATATTCATATAATTGGGTGTCATACAACATAAAATAAACATTTTAAAAACATCTGTTACAGGAACAAAAGTGGAAGCATCTCAAATGTAATATGAAGTGAAAGAAATCAAATACTATATCATATGTATAAAATAATTCAATTCATTTCATGAAATTCAAGAACAGAGAACACTAATCTGTGCATTTGCGCGTAAGACAATGGTTGTACTTGGAAAGTTGTCCCTGACTGGGCAGGATAAAGGGAGCTGGGAATGGTCGTTTCTTGATCTCCACGGTGGTGGCAAGAGTATATTTGTGATAGTCTTTGAAAGTTTACTGAAGTGTATATTTATAGTTTGCCCACTTTTCTGTGTTTTGTTCTAAAATTGACTGTGGCAAACTTCAATAGAAGTTTATTAAGAAATATTTTTAAAAATCCAGTTATTGAATAGGTTGTCCTATCAATAGGCATTGAAATAAATGGACTAAAAATATATAAACATTTAAATAGTGTGTGTGTGTGTATGTGGTGGGGGTTTGGGATTAGAGAGAATTTTTATTTCCTTCTATATATTCTTCAGTGTTTTCCAAATTACCACGGTGAACATATACTACGTCATATACTACATTTATCACTAGAAAAAATGTTTAAATACATTTGTTTGCAATACCCCTCTCCTGCTTTTATGCTAATTTAATCACAATGTATGTACTTTGGCTTTTGCTCCCAGGTAGGAAGGCACTGTCATTTTAGAGTAGAGGCGGGTGTGGCTGCGGGTCTGGGGTTCCCGGTGGTGGCCGGGTTGACCACCCGGGACTCACCCGCGCACCCAGCAGGAAGGAGGCGCAGAGGAGCAGGTGAACGGACCAAAGGTGGGTCGCGGCAGGCGGGTCGCAGTCCTCCAGGAACCGAGTCCTTACTGCACACGGTGGCTGAGATCCAAGCTCCAACCACAGAGCTGGGTGAAGTGAACGATCAGAGTCTCGTCCCTGTCAACCCCCTGTTTTTGAAAGGAGCTAAGAGTTGCGTTTACATTTTATAAGGTTGTTGAAAAAAAAAAGGTAAAATACGCAACAGAAACAGGTACTGGCCTGCAAATCCTAAAACATTTGCCAACTGGCTCGTTACACAGAAAGTTAGCCCACTCTTTGATGAATAGACTCAGAATGGGAAATGTTACGGTATTTGAAACGTTACCTGCGAGCTCTCGCCGGGCGGGAAGCCAGGGCGGGGTAAGTGCCAGGGCGCTCCCCGCAGCGGGATCGCGGGGCGCAGCACCGCCGGCTCCTCAGACACGGGGGGGGGGCAA
>NW_006298968.1:217887-228296 GCF_000327345.1 Myotis davidii | reverse complement strand
CGCTGGGGAGGCGTGGTCCCCGCCCCCCGGGGTCCAGGCTGGAGGAAGCCAGGGCGGAAGGACATGGACCGTGTCTCTGCTGAACAATTTGAGTTGGTTGTGTTGTGAACTTCGCAACCCTTCACCTTTAACCGTATCTAACGTTTCATATGCACAAAGGACAATTTCATTTAATGCGGTCTGATGTCCCGGTACCTGCCCCCTAAGATAGGGATCTCCCGAATCAGGTCTTCTTCTCCGTCTGGGCGCTGTTAACGCTTTGGGCAGGATGAGTCTTTGCTGTGGGGGCGGGGGACTGTCGTGAGCATTGCACAATGTGCAGTGGCGCTCCTGGCAACCCTGCCAGGAGCAGCCCTCCCTCCCTCGTGACAACCAAAAATGTTTCCAGTCACTGCCAGAAGTTGGAGTGGGAGGGTGGGCAACATCGCCCCCTTTGAGGACCACTGTCCTGTAGGCTCACAAGCCAGTGTCCTTAGGAGATACGTGCCTCATTAGGCTCTCCAGCCACAGGAAGCAGGAATCCACTAAACACCGTTCAATTAGTGCATGAAGTCTATATTCCAATTTCCTCAACTGATCCCTCCACCACTGCCCCCTCCCTCCCAAATCCTCGCTTACCCTATCGTTTAGAACTATAAATCTGGGCTGTAACAAGGATCACATATTGCATTGACTAGTTTTCAAGTCTCTTTAAGTTTCCTTCAATTTAGAATACTTTCCTAGCCGTGTGTGTGTGTGTGTGTGTGTGTGTGTGTGTGTGTGTTTCTGGTATTGACATTATTTTAGTTCAGGCCAGTGGTTTTTCCAGAATATACTTCAATTTGGATACTCAGATTGGTTCTCAACACAAGATTAATGTTGAAGATTTTGGGGCTTTTTTTGAGATGAAATCTTATCTAGGTGATGTTATGTTCAATTTTATCTATTTTCAAAGGACTATTTAGCTGTTTTAACAACATTAAATTTTAAAAAGTCAAATTTTCTCCCAGTGTCTTGAGGTACCACTTTTATCACATACATAAATTTCCACATTGTACTTGAGTTATATCTGTATTTTCTTCCCCCCACTTGATCTGATTGTCTACTCATGTGCTAATATTACACTGTTTAAATTATAGAAATGTATAATATATTCCAATATCTGTTATTGATAGACCTGCTTCATTGCTGTTTTTTGTTTAATTTTTCCTGTTTCCTGGATATTCTTGCTTATTCATTTAGTTGTATAAACTATAGAATCTAGCTCCATAAAAATACTTTAAAATGTTGCCATCAACTTATGATTTTGTATTATTCTACTGAAGAATAATGCTATTTTTCCTTTTATTCAAGTTCCAGTTTTGTGTCTTTCAGAAAAGCGTTAGTTTTTTTTTTCCATACAAGTTTTGCACGTTTCTTGTTAAATGCATTACTAGGCTATATTTCATTTTTGTTGGCAATGTAAATGGTGCCATCTCTTCTACTTTTCCCTTTAATTGCTACTGCTTAAATACATGAAGGTATGATTTTTTATGTAACTTTATATATTGCTACTATATTGAATCTCTTATTGCTTCTAGTTATCCATTAATGCTATTGGCATCTCTATTTACACTTTTATATAATTACAGTAACTACCGTATTTGCCGGCGTATAGGACGATTTTTTGGCCCTGAAAAATATGCCTCCAAGTGGGGGGTCGTCTTATACGCCAGGTACACTTCAGATAGACTGCCCATAGTGCTTGCCCCGTGCCATAGTGGCCTCCCGATGCCCGCCCACTTCATTCCACATACCGTTCAGGCATCAGCAGCGCTGCTGGGTGTATGCTCGGCTGTTATGCGATTTTGCTGTTATGCGATTTTACCACACTCGCAAAATCGCACACAGCCGACCATACACCCAGTATGATAGCGCAAAATCACGAATCGCGATACCATACTGGGTGTATGGTTGGCTGTGTGCGATTTTGCGAGTGTGGTAAATTCGGGTTACCGTATATTTCTTTACATATGCATTGAAGATTCGCGATTTTGCGCTATCATGGTGCCTGTTAGAATGTTGAAGAGCTCGCACTTGCGCACTAGTGAGGTCCCAGGGAGATGCTGATGCAAGGGTGGACCAGACTGCTATAGTGACAGGGCGGGCAAACAGGGAGCAGGGACCAATCAAATCAGGCTTTGTATACAGCCAACAGCCAACCACAATACTGCCCCATTGTACAGTACAGCATAGAAAATGTCGACCAGTCAAACCCCTATCATCCCTATCATGGCACCAAGATGTCGTTGATGAACTTTTAATATCAGATGATGAAGAGGAGTTTGAAGGCTTTTAAGGTGAAACTGTCACGCCAGCAAACTTGCTAGGGACTTGCCCGGCACTTGCTCTCCCTCTATTTGTTATCTTACTTCTATCATTGACAGTCCCTCTAGGTTGTGGGCTGCTTGCCTGTGTTCCTGAGAAGCATCTACGGTACCAGTCTATAGAGTGTGTTTTCTTTAGTGAATTACCGGTATGTTTACTGGTAATAAACTTGCACTGTTTTATGTATATGTTTGATTACATACAGCCTTGTGACAGTTTTCCTGCATGTCATAAGCATTTGAATATAAATTAAAATGTTAAAATCAAATCTGATATTGTTTTACCTTTTATTTGGTGTGTGGAAGGTGTGCGGAAGAGGGGGTAGTCTTATACGGCGAGTATATAACAAACTTTGTATTTTGAGTGGAAATGTTAGGGGGTCGTCTTATACGCCCAGTCGTCTTATACGCCGGCAAATACGGTATTCATTTCAAAGCTCAAATTGTGTATCTTTGATTTCTATATTCATTTGACAACCACACATGTTTTGATGGCTTCCTTGCTTTTGGACACTATAAGAGTTCCATTGTTAATTGGAACAGTCTCATTTATGGCCCCAGGTATAAAATCAACTGTTTCTCAAAGGAGTCGTCATTGCTTTCAGCGCAATGGCATTTTGACCACATCTGTGCACTTTTGGATGTTCATGGCTAAATGGGTTGCTGTTACTTCTCAGACTTTTTAATACAAGGTCTAGGAAGTATGTAGTTTTTCAAAGAAATATATAAATAAATCATAAGTGTTTGATTATTTTGCAATTCTAATGAAAGATTACATAATTCTTTACTTATTTGATTTTATATATTTTTTAAATTTAAATTATTTATTGTTTAAAGTCTTACATAAATCTCCTTCCTCCCCTCAACTGACCTCTCCTCGGCCGCCCCCAACCCCCAGCACATGCTCTCATACCCCCTCACCGCCCCCATCTGTGTCCATTGGTTATGTTCATATTCATGCATACAATTCCTCTGGTGATCTCTCCCTTATACCCCCATCCTCCCATACCTTCCCTCTGAGGTTTGAGCATCTGATTGATGTTTCTCTGCCTCTGTATCTGTTTTTGTTCATCAGTTTATGTTGTTCATTATAATCCACAAATGAGTGAGAGCATGTGGTATTTATCTTTCTCTGACTGGCTTATTTCACTTAGCATAATGCTCTCCAGCTCCATCCATGCTGTCGCAAATGGTAGGAGTTCCTTTCTTTTTACAGCAGCGTAGTATTCCATTATGTAGATGTACCACAGTTTTTTAATTCACTCACCTGCTGATGGGCACTTAGGCTGCTTCCAATTCTTTCCTATAGTAAATTGTGCTGCTATGAACATAGGGGTGCATATATCCTTTCTGATTGGTGTTTCTGGTTTCTTGGGATATATTCCTAGAAGTGGAATTGCTGGGTCAGATGGGAGTTCCATTTTTAGTTTTTTGAGAAAACTTCATACTGTTCTCCACAGTGGCTGCACCAGTCTGCATTCCCACCAGCAGTGCATGAGGGTTCCATTTTCTCCACATTCTCGCCAGCACTTGTCATTTGTTGATTTGTTGATGATAGTCATTCTGACAGGTGTGAGATGGTACCTCATTGTTGTTTTGATTTGCATCTCTCGGATGATTAGGGACTTTGAGCATGTTTTCATATGTCTCTTGGCCTTCTGTGTCGTCTTTTGAAAAGTGTCTATTTATGTCCTTTGCCCATTTTTTGATTGGATTGTTTATCTTTCTTTTTTAAGTTGTATGAGTTCCTTATAAATTTTGGAGATTAAATCCTTATCGGAGATTACATTGGCAAATATGTTCTCCCATGCAGTGGGCTTTCTTGTTGTTTTGTTGATGGTTTCTTTCGATGTGCAGAACCCTTTTATTTTGATGTAGTCCCATTTGTTTATTTTCTCTTTAGTTTCCAGTGCCCTAGGAGCTGTATTGGTAAAGATATTGCTACAACAAATGATCATTTTCTCTTTGGTGAAAAGCATGGTTCCTAATAATAATAACATAATTGCTTATTTATTTTTCCCTAATATGTAATAGTTTCAAAATAACAGTACCAAAATTATACCTAATTGTAAAATAGCTAATTGCAGTTTCATAGAGCTAGGTTTGTTTCAGGTTGTGTTCAAACCTAGGATGCTTAATTTACAAATAATTAAATCCAGTGTGGAAAAATAAAGCAAGCCTTAAATATTTCTGACTTTTTGAGTGCAATATCTAACTTATTTCTATTTCTCTCATTTTTATTGATTTAAATCTACAAATTTTACTCTGAACATTCTTTAACAGTATCTCATAGTTTCTGATGTTGTTTCATTATGGGTTTTTTTTGAAATTCTCAATATCAGTTGGTATTTCCCCTTGAGCCAAGTTATGTTTAATAGAAAAGTTAAAAATTTCAAGGTGGTAAGGCTTTCTTATGTTTTGATTGTTATAGATTCCTACCTTTATTATATAATTGATGGAGAATATGACTTGCATTTTTGTGGAATTTATTGAGGTATATTTTTTTCTATATATAAGTTATAGAGTCAATTATCATAAATGTTTTTTGTATAATAATTTATTTTTATCTTGGGCTTAGAGAAGTTCGCTGATGTCTGCTATTCTGTTGGTATTTCTGTTTTCTTGGAATCTTTCCTTGTAGTTTCTGCTACATGAAAGAAGGTACTGCATTATATGCTGTAAATCTTTCATAAATATTTTATTTTTACTGTGAATTATTGCCTGTAGCATTATAATATATCCTTTGTCTTAGTAATGGTTTTAGTCTGAATTCTACTTAATTGGATTTCAAAACCTCAGTTCATTATTTTTATTTGCATTTTGTCAGTTAGCATTTCTGAATTATTTTGTTTTAGGTGTGTCTTTGTCTTTCCTTGAAACATAGAGTTGGGTTTTGCTCTATTCTTTTAGTAGCAAAGATAAACACTCCATTGTTGATATGTTTTGTTTCACATATCTCACCTCATATTATATTTATGTATGTAATGTCTAGCATCTCTAATGATGGCAAGTGCTAGTGAAGAGATTAAAGAGGAAGAGGGGATAGGAAATTTGGGGTGGAATATTCCATTTAAGTAGGTAGTCAGGGAAAGCCTCACTGAAAAGGTGACCTTTGCACAAACTGATGAAGTATATGCATGAATACGCTATTTGGATAAGTAAGGTAAGATTTATCCTGAGGGAGAGAACTGCTGAAGCAAAGACCCTGGCACACAAGGCTACCTGCTGGTTTTTCAAAGAACAGCAAGGAGGCTGGTGTGACTAGAGTGGAGTCTACAGGAGAATAGTAGGAATTTAGCCAGAGGGCAGGAATCTAGAGAATCAGCCTGAGCCGTCAGTCTTAGAAAGATCACAAGACAACCCCTTCAAGAGGAGTCCTGGTGTCAGGTGTTGAAATAACATTACTTCCACCATCTTGCAGTCATAAATGAACTCTGAGGGGATACATTAATAACTCTGGGAATTCCAGCCTAGGAAGGAGAGGAAGCCAGGCTTATGGGTGTATTATTTTGGGATGCAATCCAAATTATGCATGAAAGCAGTTAACCTCTGCTGATTTTGAGGGTTGGATTACTAAAGACTTGCCAATGCAATGTAAATGACCCTTCAATATATTCTCCAAATCTGATATTTTAGTGTCTACTTTATGTTCTACCCCAAACACATCTGATATAGATTCACAGCTATTCACTGTTTATATGAAGGTGTGCATTTACAGGGGAAGATTCTTTTAAAAAACATATCATTGAAATAAAATGTTCAAAAAACATAAAACATTAAAATTATATACCGGGAAGCTTGACCAATGGCCAAAACACGACATACAAGTTGTTTTTTAATTCTTTTAAAAAAGTCAGTTATTCAGTTCAAAAGTCCTCCTCCCCACTCGCTCCCCCCTCTTTTATAAAGAAATCTGTTGCTTTAAAAGAAAACTGTATGGTATAGAGGGTAGAATGAAATGAGTGTCGTATGAGAGGAGACGTGGGCGTGAATTAAGTCTGTAATCCATAAAAACTGTTCAGAATTCAAGTGGATGGGAAGAGAGAAGGGACAAACTAAGTACATGCACCATTACTTCTTCCTTGATTTTATGTGTTTCATTTGGCAGCATTTTAATTTCCTCTTCAACTTTTTTTCTTAACCTAAACTGGCACAGTGAAATGCTGTCTAAGTCACACTAATATAGAAAACTGAACAGTGCATTGTCAAAAGGGACACAAAACAAAGGACTTCATCTGGGAGCTGAGATCATCCATGCGGCGCATGCAGACCCAGCGCAGCCATTCAACAGCGTTTTTCAAGGCCTGGGACAGTATCCACGATTCTTGGTGCGTTGTTGCCCCCTGCTGGCCATGTGGAAGCACTGGTCTATAGAAATGGGTTTTCATTACGTTCTACTTTAGTGCAATGTTAGCCTGCTACCAGAGCAGTTAGAGCTGTGGTTCTCGACCTTCCTAATGCAGTTCCGGGTCGCAACCCACAGGTTGAGAACCCCTGAATTAGAGGAAGTAGTTCTAAGATTTAAAACAGAGTAAAGGGATTAAGCAAAATCAAACCAATTCAAGGACACAGGCAACAGTAGGATGAATACCAAAGCGGGAGAGGAGTAAGCAGGTGGAAGAGGGTAAAATGGGGAAAATAAGTGGGTACGGAAGGAGACTACTAGACTTTGGATGGTGAGTGCTCAATGCAATGTGTAGATGGTGTATCATAGAATTGTACACTTGAAACCTATATAATTTTATTGACCAATGTAACTCCAATAAATTCAATAAAATAATAAAACAGTATTTTCAAGAATTCCTAAAAAGCTGAATATCAAAGAAATCACAAAGCCGCTGCAGTTTTCCTATGCCCTAAAATGTTGAGAAGTCTATGATTCAGTTATTGGGCTAATGAATCCAGTTGCCTTTTTAAAGTGTCTGAGGGCAGCAAGAGTACAGGCAAATGAAGGAACTCCTTAGAGAAGAATTGGTAGAGTGACAGCAGGAAGTAGACAGAGAACACCAACAAAATGTGACAAAAGGAGGGGGTAATGAATAATTTACATATGAGGGTAAAGCAGTTCAATCCTGAACAAAATCTTTGCATTCCTTTCAGAGGGTGCTGCTTAGAAAACGCACTTGTCTCCGTGGAAGAGCCTGGATGGGTCATCTGTGAGCCTTCAGGTCTCAGCCTCTTGTTGGGCTGGTCATGGAAGTTTCTCAGAAGCATTGGGATGTGGGTGGGAGCCATCCAGGCAGAGCAGAGGACACAGTGCATGGATTTGACTTCCTGGTTTCCTCAGCGGTTAGAGGGCAGGCCTCTCTCCCGGATGGAAGTCAGCCATGTGCAAACGTGTGTGTTTGAGCTTGGGCATTCCATGTTAATTGCTCCAGTTTCAGCTCTCTAGTGCCCAGGGCCTGGGGCTGCTAGTGCCTGCATGCCAGAGCTTCCAGCGGGATTAGGTAATAAAGGTCCCTGGGTCCCTCTCACTCAGTAAAAGCAATTTAGAAGCCTGGGGCCTTGCTTCAGCACTTGTTTTTTGGTCAGACTCTTTGTCCCTAAGGAACAGGAGTAGAGAAGAACCTTTTAATATTTAGAAAATTACATGCAATATTTACGTACAAAATTACACCCCGTTAGGATAAACCTAGAAATCTAGCCTGAACTATTCTTGAAAGACTTAGAATTTTATTTTATTTTCAAATCTTCTTGAAAGATTAAGTTTTGGATGCTGAGTGTCACTTCTAAAACTTCTGAAGTCCCTAAAACTTCAAAGGTACAAATGCTGGATCTCAATAAATAAAAATTCGAGAAAATATTTACCTGATTTATTTCAGGTAACAATTAACAAGCTGATTCCTTAATGCTGAAGGTAGTTCTATTCACAGCGTTGGTTTCAGTGCTTATAGCATTTTCTCTTTCTCTTGTGTAACCACTTACTATTTATTTACTTACATTTATGTTTTCTACTGTAGTAGGTGTTAAATATATGGCAAAAAATAGAGTAGACTATGCCCTTGACCTTTTTATAATACTTTAGAAACATATAGATCAGCAATATGATAATCATGCCAGGAGCCAAGAGCAGAAAATTAATTTTCCCATTTCTGTTCATTTCACCCTTGTATTCCATTCCATCCCATTCCATTTATTCTCCTTATTACTGTTTCATTTTATATATACTATAATCATTTTATTTGTTTAAATCACAAATCAGGAATGTTGGCTAGCCCTTTTTATGTATTTTTGCATAATTCCTAGTACTCCAGCACTTGGCACAAATTTTGCATATATTTGTAATAAATTTCTGTTGAATGAATATGATCACTTACTAGTTGCCTAGCACTAGCGCCTATGTCAAACAGATGTACATTTTATTTCAATGGAGGAGAAGAGTAAAGTTGGAGGGAATTTATATAGGCCAGGGAGGAAATATTAGGAATATTTATATTCAAACTTTTATGGGTAATAAGAAACGTTATTAGTTAAAAAAAAGCTAGAACACAAAAAAATTGTACACTGTAAGAACTTGAGGAAATGTCTCTTTTTAATGATTTTCTTATTTGCTAATGTACTAGTATATGGTTTTTTTTTTTTTAAATAACATTTCTGCCTGTGCAATTCCTTATCAGGTCTACATACAAGCACGTACTGAAGATAGGGTAGAAACCTGTATTTTTCATTAGTCCAAAAGTGTAGACAAACACCATGCCTGTTTTCCAACACAGAGTTTTTCCTCAAAGACATTTAAAGAATGCTTGGTGTTAGTCTACACACAATTCAGTTAACTACATGAAAGAATATCTGGTTTACTTCACTAATAGGAATATATTTCAATGCTAGGAGGGCCTCTTGATATTTCTGCTTCTGCTGATTTTTAGCATAGTGACCTGTGACTGTATTAATGGAGTTAAGTGGAGAGGTACTTACAGTTATTCCAAATAAGAGTCCAAAACCAATTACTATAGTAATAAGGAGGCGGATAGGCAATGCAACTGCCCAATATTTTCAAAGCCGATAAATTAAGCCTAAGGAATTGAGCCAGGATTCAGGAATAAAAGTCCACAAGCAAGAGTATGAAGCCAATTGGGTTGATTAAGAAAAAAACAAAACCATAAATTGTGCCTTTTGCCAGTGACTGTGAGCTTTCCACCATTTCCCCATTGTTTTAGACAACCTTGGGTCCTGGAAGCACCCCCTCCCGACAGCTGGGCCACCTCTGCAGTGAGTCCTGGGCAGGCACAAGTGCTGAGAGGAAGCGGTGTGGGGGTGGCGAGAGAGGAACAATTCAGGCAAAGCCAAGAGGCCACCCACCCTGCCACAGGTGCCCGGGGACCCTCACCCGGCTGGAGCTCTCCAGCTTAAAAGTTGTGTTTATATTTTCCTTTCTTTCCCACCTACAGTTCTGTAGACTCCCACATGGAAAGAACTATTTTCTGTTGAGTTGGCGGTAGTGATGGAAGAAGTTTGCAAGGTTAAACAAATTGCTGACAATAATATTCTGAATAGTGTGCAGGCCTCTTTTAATTGTAGTATTTTTTATTCTCCTTCACACCAGACAATACCTAAAGGTATGTTTTTAAAAAGTGCCAACTTCTTATGTGAGGAGGCTCACAAAGCATTGTGTAAGTGCTTCATTGCTTATGGTGCTGGGGTAGGTGCCGATGAGAGAACTTCACAGGCCAGTTCCCACCCTCAAGTTATTTATAATGGACTGTATGAGCAACAAAAAGAAGTCTTATTAAGCAAAGAAAGAAATTCATAGATAGACAACAATATGGTGATTACCAGAGGAAGAGGGGGTGGGGGAGAGATAAGTGGTGATAAAAAGAGATTGGACTTGGGCGGTAAACACAAAATACAATATGCAAGTGACGTATTATAGAATTGTACACCCGAAACCTATATAATTTTGTCAACCAATGTCACCCCAGTAAATTCAATAAAAAGTCCAAAACACAGAATTAGGTGAAAGAGTGAGTGAGGTATGTAGCATTTTACTTATATTTCAGTAAAATGTCCTCTGGGCAGCTTGGTTAGTATAGGGTAGAGTGGTTAAAACTGTTGAGGATACAAGCC
>NW_006298968.1:184564-217529 GCF_000327345.1 Myotis davidii | reverse complement strand
GAATGTCATGTTTTGGTAAGGAAGTGAGACATGTTCCTTAAAAATTAAAATGCACATAATTTTAGACCTAACTATTGTACTTTTAAGAAATTATCCCTTGTGGGAATTGGGAGAAATGGGTGAAGGGGGTCAAAAAGTACAACCTTCCAGCCCAGCCAGCATAGCTCAGTGGTTGAACATCGACCTATGCCCCAGTAGGTCACAGTTCAATTCCCGGTCAGGGAACATGCCCAGGTTTCGGGCTCGACGAGCAGGAGGCAGCTAATTAAAGATTCTCTCTCATCATTGATGTTTCTCTCTCTCCCTTTCTGAAATCAATAAAAATATATATTTAAAAAATTCGCCAACAAAAATGTTTTAAACAAAAGAGTGCAAGTTTATTGCAAGCGTATACAAGCTCCCTCTTGGGGAGGGGTCCCCAAAATGGGAAAAACCTAGTCCAGTGAGACTCTCTGTCTATGGGTTTAGAAATGTCGGCAGCTTCTTTGCCTGTTTATGCTACATTCTAATTGGACCCTTCCCTGGCTGGTATCAGTTTCAAAGCTTACCCCATGTCCTCCTTCACCACCGCCCCCTTATAAGATAAACATTCTAGCAGTTTGGAGCTGTCTCTGTCTGTCACATACGCATTCCTCTCTCATGGATCCCTCCATAACTGCTTCCGTATCCCTAAACCTTTTCAGTAGCACTTATCACACTTTCCCTTTGTACATTAGTTTTGCCTCCTGGAGTAAGAGCAGAACATGGTTTATATTTGATCACCACTGTGTTTTCAGCATCTAATAAAACCTACAACATAATGGAGACCCCAAAAGTGTGGTTTGGATAGCTAAAGCACCACATAAACATACATTGCTCTTTCTTAGGATATTTTAATTTTCATTAGGCATTTAGGCCATTTCTCACTCTGGGATATCTTTTTTAGGAAAAATAAAAATATTTTCATAAAGATCCCTGTTATCTAAATAACCACCCCCCTGAAAATGTGAAAATGTGATAAATTTATTTAAAATGTTTTTTTAAACATTCTAAATAACTTGCAGAATTTGACTGAATATTGATCTGAAGTACTTTGACTTGACTTTGAACTTGATCCGAAGCACTGAGATTTCGTTTTCGTGAAATCTGATTAGCATCTTTATAATGATTAAGACCTTTAGGTTCTGATTATTTGGTTGGCATTTATGAGAACAACAGTTTTATGCTAATCTGAAGACTATTTTCCACTCTGCCTGGTTGGTAAATCAGGCTTAGGATAAGCCCTTTTTGTCTGGGAGATGCTGTTGATGGGCTTTCTGAGAAATCCTTCTCATTCATCTATTGTTATTTGCTTCCTGTGTGTTCCGTGGGCTTATACCAACATAAATACATGTAATGAGTTCTTTGAGTAGGAAACAGTGCTGAAAGGAGACAGCAATAATATGCAACCAGAGGGTGATGTGATTCATGTGAAATTCTTGATCATTCTCCTTTGGGGTGGGAGTCAATGGCAGTACTCTGGAGTGAAATCCCTGGCGCTGCATTTATTAGATCTCATATAGGATTGTCATTTACCATTGAGTATATTGTGCACTGCACAAAAATTATCCTCTAAAGTGCACACCATTTGTGTCATAGACATCAACTTGAATATTTTGAGACAATTTTATGGCAGAAGATAGTACAGTTTCTTGTTCTAATAAAATTAGTACATTATAATACATATTCTGACAAATGGAAGTAAAATATCTTGAAGAAGAGGTACTTTTTTTCATTTAATTTGTACAAATGCTCAGTATGGGCTATTGGCAGCCTGAACTTGGACAAGTTACATAACTCCTTTGGCTTTCAAGTGGAAATATTAATACCTACCTCACTAAATTGGTCGAAAGTACTAAGCAGGCCTGGCACACCGTCAGCATTCAGTAAATGCTTTTGAATGAATGTGAAAATACTAAGCTTAATGTCTGTGCTAAAGGTTTGATAAATTGCAGCTCACTTTTGCCTTGAATAAGGGAAATTTGAAAGGATTAAGTATATGTTAAATATGTGCATTACAATCTTGAACTTGTTAAGTGTTTCACGTTTTACACTTAATTACTGTATAGCACTAACTACAATGTCCCTACTGATATGTTTGGAATCTTTCTTTATTTTCCTGATGGGTATACATTCAGCTAAAAGAAAATTATGATTATGTGACACATTAAAAGGAAAAATTAGTGGCTAATAGTTGGGTTTCTTGTGGAATCCTATGGTACTAGAATTCTAGGTTTAGAAGGGACGATTTGAATTTTCTTTTATTTATCAAATACATATTAATCAGTTATTATGTGGGAGTAACTGTGCTATGCGATAGGGTTATAAAGATAAATAAGATATTGTTGAGAAGTTACAAGTCTTTGCATGAACATTTTTAGGGACAGTTCACAACTAACTTGATTTTTAAGACTCTCTCTTATGACAATTCAGAATTGTCTTCCTGTAACTTCCATTTATTTAAAGATGGCAGCGTTACTCATTGGGGCACAAAAAATAAGTCTTATTCTCTACTAGAAAAGTCTTTCTTATATATTAAGGTAATTGAATTATTTTCGGAAACATCTACTCTTCAAGTTAAAAACACCACTGTGTTATTCTGCTACTCCTCAAGCCTCTTCTCCATCTAGCTCACTCCTCTAAATGCCTTCCAGGTTCTCTGTACAGGGGTGGTGCCCACAGGGTACTCAGGGCTCCAGGCGTAGACTGATCAGGAGGATAAAACAGGACTGTCGATCACTTCCTGCGTTTCAGACACTGCCCCTCAAAACTCCGGAATGATTTATGTTCATAACCAAGTGATCAATATGCACTATACAATGTCCCATTCCAACTATTATTAAAAAGAATTGTATCTATTTTGCACATGTTACCATTTAAGGTAGTTTGGGAAAAGGATAAATGACCTTCCTAATTCCTCCAAAAGCTTTTCATACACTGTTTCCGACAATGGACATGGGAACAAAAATGAGGGCGGCCTTGCTAGAGCTCGAGGTTATTGACATCATTTTTGGTCCAGTGATTAAAGCTGCTGCAGTTCATAGATTTTCTGACAGCTAAGAGGTGAGCAGCCAAGGAAGGACTTCTATAGCTTTGCACGATCTGTTCCTATAATTTACCCTTTCACTTAAACACTTTTCTTTTGGATGAACAAAGAATATGACAGGGGAAGAATTGTTCTACTTCTAAGTCTAAGCACTTAACTAAAAAAACTTAATATCTTCTCAACACTTTTTTCAAGTTGACAAATGTGTGAAACTCTCTTTATGCCAGGTGTTCTCTGACTCAGCATTTGGGACAAGTAGCTCTGCCTAGCAGAATGCCAGAAATGTCAGTTGTAACTCAGCCACAATTTGTAGGTATGTGCTAGTATACTGCTTTGTTTTGCTCCTTTTAGTGGGAGGAAAAGACAAAGACAGATGCAGTAATCAATTGGAAGATAGGGCCAGGGAAGAGACCTTTGCCTACATAAAGGAGGAGTGTTTGGAAGCAATGGGGGGTAGGATTGGATATGTGGTATGTTAGTTACCTAGGACTGCCATCACAAATTACAACAAACTTTGTGGCTTAAAGTAACAGAACTTTGTTCTCTCATAGTCAGGAGGCCAGAAGTCCAAAATCAAGGTGTTGGCAGGGCCCTACTCCAGGAAAAAAATCCTTCCTTGTCTCTTCTAACCTTTGGTCGCTCCTGAGTCATTGGCATTCCTTGGCTTGTAGATGTATCACTTTAACCTCTGACTCTGTCTTCACATGGCTTCTTTCTTGTGTCTCCTCTGTGTCTCTTTGTCCAGATCTCTCTGTCCTTTTTCTTATAAAGACATTGGTCATTGTATTAAGGTCCAACCTAATACAGCATGACCCTTTTTAAACTTGATTACATCCATAAAGGACCCAATTCTAAATGGGTTATATTTATAGGTACGGGGTGGTTAGGATTTAAATGTCTTTTTTTGGGATGCAATTCAACTGATAATAGGTGTGATGGCACCAAATCACGGAACATTTTAATGATAGGTAGAGGAGTATGGGTTTTATTTATAAGCCAGGGGGACTGCTGGAAACTACAGGAAGGTCTGGTGGCAAGCAGTATACTTCATCGTACTGAACTGAAGATAAAGTTCAGAGGCTAATCCTAGGAGGACACTACAGTTTCCCAGGAATAATGTGAAGGAATGTTTATAAAGGAAGATGTGGGAGAGTGTATTTTCCAAAGATGGCTGCAATAATGTCTCTCATACCACTTGTTTTTCCTCAATGAGACCATCTTACACCCTCCTCAATAGGTGATGTCTGTTTCTCTGTTCATGAGTTTGGGCAGAGCTAGTGACTAGTTTGACCAATAGAATAGGGCCAAAGTGACACCATACCAGTTATATGCATAGACCTTTCCTGACCTAGCAGCTTTATCTCCCTACCACTTGGAAGATAACCATCATGTAGGAAGGACAACTGTCCTGAGACCACCATGCTGTATAAAGCCCCAACACCTCTGAACCAGGGATAGGGTGAGGCAAATAAGATGCCTGGGGTACAAAATTCTCAGGTGCCTTTGCATGACACTGTACAGAGAACCTCCTTAAATTTTTCACTTTGGGAGCTTCACTCTTAAGAAGGCACTTCATCTCAGGGTTGAGCAAGTACAAGGGCAGCACTTGGGAATGAGGCCAGTTTAATCATTTATGCCCAAAGCACCTCTTCTTGCCTTACTCTAGTCCTCGCCCTTTCTGGAAAATGACAAAGAGAATGAGGGAGAGAGAGAGAGATAGAGAGATCGAGAGAGAGAGAGAGAGAGAGAGAGAGAGAGAGAGGAGAGAGAGAGAGAGAGAGAAAATATCACCACGGAGAACCACAGAGACGCAAAACATTTAAGTGAGGAAACCATCTTAAATATTGATACTCTGCTCAGCTACCAGCTGTCACTAGTTGGATGCAATGAAGCACCAAGCTGAGCCCTCCTAAATTCCTGAGCCACAAAATCATGAGTGAAACAAAATGGTTGTTTTAAGTCACAATTTTTGGGGTAGTTTGTTATGTAGCAATGTATTACTCCACGCCTTTTCAGTATTATGTAGGGCTAATCATTGACTGAGAAATACCAGGTAGCTCTGTATTTACTTAAGTCTGATGGAGCGTGCTATGTTTGGTTGCTACTTACGAAGGAGGGATAAAGAAAATTACGGAGACAGATGATCATCGCTGGCAGCCTAGAACCTAGAATTTAATGCCTTGCTTCTTCAGCTCACTACTTAAGCTACATGGCCACACAATTTTTAATGTTTGAGGTTGGCCAGAACAAAAAAAGTATATACACTCACAGTTTGAGTCTTTATAGGAACAAAAATCTTTGTTTTGATCTATGCCATGCAGAGAGATGTGGAATTCCTGTTTTAAAGCAGATGGTCTGAATTCTGATGCTAAATGAATAAAATTGTCATTGGATCTCATTAGCACTCATTTGGGAAGGCAGGGAGTCCGTATTGATATTTCTTCTTGGCTTTGTGTGAACAAATTAAGCTTTGAATGAAAGGTTTATTTTTATGAAGGCTGAATTTACTAATTTTTCATTGAGTATCTCTGTTTCACAGTAATTTACACATTCTTTCAAATGGTTGTTGGTATGTTAATTTATTTTCCTTTGAGGCATTTTCTAATTACTTATAAAAAAAAGCCTGAGGAATAAAAGCAAATCTGGAAAAAAGAAAGGGACTGTTGGGTAGAAGAGGTGTATTACACATAAAATTAAAATATAATGGATATTTTTAAAAGCCTTCATTCCATTTTATAGCTTTCTCTGCTCACTCTCCCAAGCAGGCAGTGAGTACAGATTTCCCCACCCATTAATTCATTTCCACAGGATGGTAGGCATTTTTATGACCTCCTAGGGCACTTATAACCTGTACTACACAATTTAGCAACTAATTATATCCTGTCTCATAATGTTCCTTATTATATAATTGTATGATTTTTGTCCCCTCAAGTAGATTATATGATCTTAAAAGGCAAGGACCATGGTTTATGCTCTTTCCATATTTGCATTCCATCTGGCTTAGTGCTGAACAGAGTATGCACTTGGGAAAATTTTAATTGATAGAAGTATATTAAGGAACTCTGGTTTCTCAAAGCTCAGTGAATGTGTCCGTGAAGCGTTTGTCATGGTTCTGGACGTACAGGCATAGAGCTAGGCAAGTTACTTTTCCTTTCCTGGAGGAGTTTGTTTTCAAGCGGAAGTAGCAAGAGGAGGTGTTGATTTGACTAGTAAGGTGACTTCCTCTCTTTTTCCTTCAGTGTCAGACCGGGGCAGATGACAATCTGAGAGGCATGTGCCCTTGTGCTACCATTTTGATGTAGATGATGGTTGGCATTTTTTCTTTTCATTTTTAAAGTTGGACAAGTCAACTAATGGTGTCTGGCCTAGGGGCTAGGGGACCTCTTGTCTGAGCACTGAGC
Organism: Myotis davidii; assembly: GCF_000327345.1. Taxonomy (NCBI): domain Eukaryota; kingdom Metazoa; phylum Chordata; class Mammalia; order Chiroptera; family Vespertilionidae; genus Myotis; species Myotis davidii. Next base: position 211,064 of record NW_006298968.1, on the reverse strand, counting down.
TAAATGGGTTGGCAAGCCTTACCTTCCTCTTGTGAGCGAGCATGCTTTTTCACAGGCATCAGAGCCTGTGTGTGTGTGTGTGTGTGTGTGTGTGTGTGTGTGCATGTGTGGTTGTAAAGCATACTATCTAATAAAAGAGTAATATGCAAATTGACCATCACTCTAAAACACAAGAAGGCAACCGAGCCAGCAGGGGAGGGCAGTTAGGGGTGATTGGGCCAGCAGGGGAGCAGTTAGGCATCGATCAGGCTGGCAGGGGAGTGGTTAAGGGCAATCAGGCAGGCAGGCAGGCGAGTGGTTCAGAGCAAGTAGTCCTGGATTGTGAGGGGTCCCAGATTGGAGAGGGTGCAGGCTGGGCTGAGGGACACACACCCTCCCTGCCCCCCATGCACGAATTTTGTGCACCGGGCCTCTAGTACATAACATAAAATTTACCATTTCAACCATTAATAAGTGTACAGTTAAGTGGCATTAACTATGTTTACATTGTTGTGCAAGCATCCCCACTATCTATCTCTAGAACTGTTTTTTATCATTCCAAACTGAATATCTCTACCCATTAAACAATAACTTCCCATTTGCCTTCCCCCCACAGCCCCTGGCAACTACCGTTCTACTTTCTGTCTCTATTAATTGACTACACTATATACCTTATATAAGTGCAATCATAGTATATTTGTCCTTTTGTGTTTGGCTTATTTCATTTAACACAATGTCTTCAAAATTCATCCATATTGTAGCATGAATCAGAATTTTATTCCTTTTTAAGTCTGAATAATATACCAGTGTATGTATATATCACATTTTGTACATCCATTTATTTGCTGGTGGATATTTGGGTTGCTTCCATCTTTTGGCTAGTGTGAATAATTTTGCTAGGAATATAGGTATACAAACACAGATTACATTTTTATGAGCACCTACACTGATTGTGCACGGTGAGCAAAGTGCCCTCCTCATCAACCATTATAATATCTGGAGGAATCAACATAGCTCTGGAATTTTATAACTTGAATTCATAGTCTTACCTACTCAGGAAAATGTGGCTTGGCAACATGTTTTAGATTAGGGCTGTGATCAATACTTGATCAGTAAATATGTCTTTTTTTATTTTTTTAATCCTTCAAAATACTTCTTGTCTCTATCTTTCTTCTCTGTAGCTGCTCCACAGTGTGCCCACACTACAGCACTGCTACAATCATATTCTCCCTGGTTTGTCTAACTCCTCTCTCCCTTTCCAATTTTTCTAAATGAAACACTGCTTTGGTCACTTTACTTTACTGAACCAAAATATCGCATTGAGCTGGCATTGAGGACCTTTTATAATCTGTCACCAGCTTACCTGTCAGGTCCCACTTCTTTTACTTCCTTATGCAAACTCTGCTCCAAGTCAGAATTGTCTCCTAATGACACCCTGGACAAATCATCATTATTTTGACTGTTCGGATTGCTGCTCACTCCACCCTGTGTAAGTTTTTGTTCATGCTGCCTGCGAATTTTAGCTAGCTGTGTCTTACAAAAATGAAGCAGAAAAGCTTAGGACCTGACTTAGACAATGGCGACGTCCCTGAGAAATTCCCCAGAGTTCTTGCCTAAGAAGCCAAGAACACAGCAGCACCTGGCACAGTGCTCTGCGCACAGTAGACACACAACAGATACTTTTTAATTTTGCCAGTGCAGCAGAACACAGTCGCCTGAAGCAACACTTGTCAGTCATTTTCCTTTCATGACACACATAATAGATGCTGCTTTAATCTTCTAGTACATTTCTACATCCCTACACAAAGTTGTTTCATGTATACTAGCTGCTACCGCACTTTCTCCCATTCTGGAAGCTTATGGAAATGAGCACGGGAATACATTATTGTGAAGGTAATAATAGCAAAAATAGTAATGATGATGATGAACTGATAATGATGCAACTAGAATATTTGAAGCATCAATCTGATCACTATTTTGTTAACTACCTTGCCATCGAGCTCAGCGTGCTAGCAGTGTCAGCAGCGGCTGGGTACTTGTGCTCCTGCAGGATGGAAATTTATTCTGGCAAAGGCCCCCACATCGCACCACATTTCACACCACAGAACTATCTGCAAAGAACTTAAGAAAAGCAGGAATAACAACTTGGTATTCAATGTGAGCTCAGCTTGTTTCCTGGTCAGACAGGAGGTATATATAGATTCCTGGGCTCTCAAGGATTGTGACGACTCTAGGGAAATCGCAAAGAGGCAATTTGATATGGACAGCTTCCACCTCGGGAGCTTCCTGAGGGTTTGTTAAACATGGAATGGCAGACATATTTCGGCCTGCTATGGGGCTAAAGGGACCGCGCTACAAGGATAAACTTATTTGACTTTGATGATTTTATTTTTGAGTATCACACTATCACTTCCCCCTTGTTTGGGAGTTTAATTCTGAGAAAAAGAACAACAACAAAACCCCATTTTTTCTACCTAATAGAATTTTTATTTTCATAACAGTTGAGACATTAAAAAATATTTTTTGTCCTTTATAAATTAGTTCATAGTATTTCCTGAAGGATCCCCATGGAGCACTTGAGCCATTGATGGACTGACTTTACTAGCCTAAGGCTAAAGTAGTAATTAGCTAATTCATTTTTTTGTGTGCTCTTTCTGGTATAATGGAAAGAAACACTCAGTTCGAATCCTAGTTCTATAACTTACATGTTGTGAGACATTGGGCAGTTTATTCATTCATTCAACAGATTACAGAGTTCTTACTCTGTGTCAGACATAGTATAAAAGCTCTGAGGAGAGAAATCAAGTAGAAACTATCTCTATTTTTAAGAGATTTTAGTCAAAAGGGAGAGACTGTCAAGTAAATCAGCAGTTTCACTAGTGTACCATGGACCTATCCTATGGAACTAGAGCCAAGGCAGGGGATGGGAGGAGGCATTAGGGAAGGCTTCTCAAGGAAAGCCATGCTTAAGCTGAGTCGTAAAGCCAAGCACAATTTAGTTGAGTATAAATATAGAAAGAACATTTTAGCAACCTGAATAAAGCTAACAGAGAAATAAGATAGTTTTACAGATAAATATTTACTGCTCATTATTCCTGATATGAAACTTTTATCTCGAGGAGACAAAGGAGATAAATTTAGACAAATGTTTCCATTTTCTTTTCTCTAAAATGAAGATAATTATGCCCACATCAAGGATAACCACTCAATAAAACAGCATAGGTAGAGTACCTAGCACATAGGTGCTCAAAAATACTAGCTCCTTTCTCTCCCCACCACTTACCTTATGGATGGCTATTAAGTATTCAGTTGTAAAGTATGGCTGTGTTCAGGAAAGTGGAAGAAGAATCAAAAGTTTTAAAACTGCTTTTTTTCTGACTGGATTGTGGCATGTTGAATGAATGGAGGCAGTGCTGGCACATTTTGACACTTGCAGTTTCCCTTGTCATCATAATTGGTATGTGAAGAGGACACTGGTTCCCAAAGGGCACGGTATTCTTGGTTTGTCTGTTTGATTTGCTGAGTTCAGTGCTGGGCACTGTAGTGCCTGGGAAAAAACCTTAGAATGATGCTGTTGTGTATTCTCTTTCCTTCCTCCACCTTGAGGTCTCTGAATCTGGAAGTGCTTCAGGGAGCTCAGTTTCAAAGTATGCATTTTATTCTAGGAAGCCCGTCCATGACATCTATGATCTAGTAAATTTTGGGGGATTTTTGGTCTACGTTTTGATATTTTTTTCAAAGAGCTTCGCCTCAAGTACTGCGTTGGTTTGTGATAGGAGTTACTTAGAGATTTTCTTCAACCCACTGTTTTTTGTTTTTTATTTTGTTAATAAGAAATTGCTACTTATACTCAAATGCAGTTTTCCCAAGTGTTTGCCATTTCCCAAGTATTTTTAATAATTTTTTATATGCAGATACTTCTGTTCTCTTATTTACTTAACATTTTTCTTTAGCTCTCCAATCTTTAAAAAAGGTGTGTAACTCTGACTTCACCCTAAGCAATAGTACTTATGAATTTATGGACAGATGTACTAGTTCTATTTTTCTAATACATATTCAGACAAGTTAAAATAAAAATCTATCCATTCTATCATCTAATATAGGGATCAGCAAAAATAGTTAAGGCCATTCATTTATGTATTGTCTGTGCCTGCTTTTGATTTCCAACAGTTTAGTAGTTGAGACAGAGACAGAATGGCCCACAAAGGCTAGTATATTTATTATTTGGCTCTTTATGAAAAAGTTCACCAACACTGACCTAAAATTACCTCCATACCACCAATAGAACACAGACCGTACTCTGTGTCAAACATTGCTATAGTACATTTGTCAAGAGACAGGGTGCATGAAATCCTTAATCATATTTTTTTTTCAGAACCATCAAATACTTTATATTTCATTCTGGAATTGAAATATTTAATTATAAATAATTTATGTCCTGAGAACCTTGGTGACAAGCCCATTTGAAACCAATAGAAAAACATAGACCTTAAGGATAATTTATATTTTTAAATAAAGGAAATATTTGCCCATAAAATATTTAATAGTAGAAAAATGCATAAAGTAAGAAGTAAAAATTTCACTGCACTAAAATTCCATCCTCACCCACTGAAAAGGACATTCTTTGTATTTCCTTGTAGTCATTTCTGTGCATATTTGAGATTAAATACTTTTTTTGTTCTTTAGAATATAGCTTTTTATTTATCTTTTATTTATTTTTTAATATTTTTATTGATTTTTAGAGAGGAAAGGAGAGGAAGAGAGAGATAGAAACATCAATGATGAGAGAGAATCATTGATTGGTTGCCTCCTGCATGTCCCACACTAGGGATCGAGCCCACAACCGGGCATGTGCCCTGACTGGATCGAACCTTGACCTCCTGGTTCATAGGCCCACATCAACCACTGAGCCACACAGGCCAGGCACAAACTGGGTAATTTAGCTTTTTTAAATAAAGAAATAGAATATCATTACATGCAAGTGGCTTTTTATAACAAGATATTCAAGTAATATATCTAAAATGACAAATTATTTAATATTACTTTAAAGTGTTTCTTAAGAGACATGTTGAGATATAATTTACATATTGGGAAATGCATCCATTTTAAGTGCACCAGTCAATGATTTTTGTAAGTTTACAGAGCCATGAAGCCATCAGCACAGTCCAATTTTAGAACATTTCCATCATCCCAAAGAGATGCCTGATGACCATTTGCACTCAATGTATTTCTACCTCCAGCCCTAGGCAACCACTAATCTACTTTCTGTTTCTAAAGATATGTCTTTTGTGGACATTTCACAGAACTGGAATCATATATTATATGATCTTTCGTGTCTGGTTTCTTTCACTTAGCATTTCAAAGTGACTTTAGGGTAAAAGATGAGGGAAGGGCTCAGATAGCCCCCGGTATCTTTGTTCTTTTGCACAGGCTGCTCTAGTTACAGTCAATATTTTGTGTTTTTTCCCTTTGGAATTCAGTCTTTGGGACAAGCAATGATACAAGCATCAGGTAACTTTTGCAGTTTCTGAAATTCCCAACTTCCCGTACCTGCTCCCCAGGGCACAGGTGGACCCCTGGATATTTATGCCACACTCCTGAGGGACGAGAAGAAGCTGCTCGCTGCTGGTGGCGACAGGTCCGGGCAGCTCTGCACCTTGCCCGGCCACTTTGAGGGGAACAGTGTCTTGGCACAGCCGTAGCCAATGCACGTCACTTCAGTGTGCTCTGCCATGTAGGCCGGACGTTCTCCTGCAAGTCTTGCAGCTTTACCGGCTCACAAAACCTTCCAAGTGTTCTTAACAATATGGGTCAAGCCTTAAGAACCATTTGCTCATCTCTGCTCCTCTGTAATAATGACAACTAAAAGCCTGTTCATAGACAGTCAAAATCAGTGAGGGAATGAGTTATTTTTCTCTATTATAATCAGCAGATGAAGATTTTCATATTCCTTTTTAACAGCTGAATAGAATTTTAATGAGCTGATACCCTAAGTCAGTGGTTCTCAACCTTCCTAATGCCCCGACCCTTTAATACAGTTCCTCATGTTGTGGTGACCCCCAACCATAAAATGATTTTCGTTGCTACTTCATAACTGTAATTTTGCTACTGGTATGAATTGTCATGTAAATATCTGATATGCAGGATGTATTTTCATTGTTATAAATTGAACATAATTAAAGCATAGTGATTAATCACAAAAACAGTATGTAATTATATATGTGTTTTCCAATGGTCTTAGGCGACCCCTGTGAAAGGGTCGTTCGACCCCCAAATGGGTCGTGACCCACAGGTTGAGAACCGCTGCCCTAATTTATTTAATCCACTTAGTACTTCATTTGTTTTCTTTTTTGTTATTTATTACAAGCAGTGGTGAATTTCACCTGGCCATTTGCATATTTTTGCCTTCTTGTGTTAAGTATCAGTAGGATAGATCCCTACAAGTGGACTTTCTGGATCAGAGGCTGTGCACATTTCAAATGCTAGTATTTCTTACTTGAAGTGGCAGGTTAACTAATGGCATCTTGACCACAGCCTATTATGGTGTCAGTGGGAGGCTGCAGTTATGAGAGCAAAGGTCTTTCTTTTGTTACTGCTGTTGTTAATCCTCATCTGAGGATATCTTTTTTCCATTGGGGAGACTGGGAGGGTGGAAGGGGTGGGGGGGGAGAGAGAGAGAGAATAAGAGAGAGAAACATCAATTTGTTGCTTTTCCCACAACTCTCAACTGGGGCTGGGGATTAAACCTGTAACCCATGTATGTGCATGCCATTGACCAGGAATCAAACCCATAACCCTTCAGTGCATGGCTCAACACTCTAACCACTGAGCTACACTGACCAGGGTGACGGCAAAGGTCTTAATGGGGTGCAGTTGGGTGAGGATGAGTGCATTTCAGAGTGCAGGGGAGTGAGAGAGAACTTAAGTAATTTGATCAATCTCTTTAAGTGATTCTGATATGGACACCACTGTACTAGAGTTTGTTTCTGTGTTTTCTACCCAAAAGTTTGAATGCTGATGTGAGAGGTGGTACTGAGCTCATCAGGGCTATCATAACAAGCACTATGGTTTTGGGGTTTGTTCTGCTCAGTAATTCCAAAGAAAGGAGCCAGTAGAACAGAAGAAAGGGATCTTACAAACTGATGCAAAAATGATTTCTAGTCTATGTAAATAACATACACATAAACCCCGTATAGCTCTTAAAAGAAAGAGAGCAGAGTTACCCTTGCTCCCTCTCTGATGTTCAGTGCCGACTGCCCTTTGGTGATGGAGATTTTCCTCTCCCAGTCGACACTCACTGCTCGTTTTAACCTACGCGAAAGAGGGGTGGGTGGGAGTGGGAGAGCTGCACACACAGGACCACCTGCCTGTTGTGCACGATTAAACAACTAGCAGCCTCCGATCTTGGAAACCTCTTCTTCCATGTTAATGAAATAACCCCAGGGTATAGTTGGAAGTTATAGAACAATGTTACTCTGTTAGTTTCAAGGAAGGGAAACATGAAAGAGGATGTTTCCAAGTGGGTGTAGAAACACTTCAGCAAAATTAAATAGTCATGAGTTAACCTCTCTGAATCACAGCACACTGTGTAACGAAGAAGCAGTTGTGGGTCAACTTCAAAATTGTGGTATTTTCATCTCTGTTGGAATTGCTTGGCAATGACTCCGATGGAAAGGTTTATCGTGAATATAATATACCATTTCTACTGATCAAAGAAAGCTATTTGGTGTCAGAAAGCAACTTGGGAGCAGAGTGTTTACTGGGTAATTTCCTAATGAGTCCTGGCACATGGCTCTCCTCTCCGTCAGAGGAGGAATGCCACTCGGAATGCCCAGAGTCAAGCCATGAGCATTTTGGCAGGCGTGGAGATGCCACACAGCTGGAGAAAAACTCTGTCCTTTGAAATCTCATATCTCAAACACTCCATCAATTTTTAAGCATGTTCCACTGCCAGTTCAGATTTTAACATGAACAGGATTTGGAGGATATTTATTGATACAGTAAGAAAACCATTTGGAATCTGTTCACCCACTGTCCTCTTTTTGTCTCCACACATAACGTGTGAGGACAACAGGTGAGGGACAATGACCGGGGAGAAGGAGGTGCTCTGTTGTTGCTGGGGGTTGGCAAGAACCTGGCAACCAGGGCAACTGAGATGGCCATTTACCCTAGGCATGATCTTCACCTCCTGAGTCAGCAGTCCTCTGGTTAATCAGGGAGCACAGGCACAGGGAGCCCTGGTAATTATTCTTTAAAAAATGCTTTTTATTTTCCTCTAGAGGCCTGGTGCATGAAATTCCTGCACAGGCACGGTCCTTAGGCCTGGCCAGTGATCAGGGTGATCTGTAGGGTGACTGGAAGGGTGATCAGGCTGGTGCATGAAATTCCTGCACAGGCACGGTCCTTAGGCCTGGCCAGTGATCAGGGTGATCTGTAGGGTGACTGGCAGGGTGATCAGGGGCCCCCACTGTCACCTGCCTTGGCTGGTCTGGCGCTGCCCGCTCGCCAGCCCTGCCCCCCCACCGCCACCGCTGGTCGCCTCCCACTGAGGCGATAGGGGAGGAGAGGCACTGGCACCCACCTTAGCGGCCTGGGGCCTTCGGGCTGGGGAAGCTCCTGTATTGAGCGCCTACCCCCTGGTGGTCAGTGTGTGTCATAGTGACTGGTCGTTCCGCCGCTCAGTCAACTTGCATATTAGGCTTCTATTACATAGGGTTATAAAGTAATGTGTTTATCATATAAAATATAGAAAATAAAGAAAAACATTGGTGAAGATGCTGCCTGTGCAGCTCCCAGCATTCTTTCTTTAATACAGGATAGAATGGTCCAATACAATTTGAATAAAGACCTCAGTTTCCCCAAGTAACACAATCTAGTTCTTCAACATCAGTCAACAAACACACATCAAATAGCATACATTGAGTCAGGAACCGGACCAGCGCTGAAAATACAAAGAGGGCATAGATTCGGTTTCTGATACACAAATCAATGCATAGGTGATGAACAATTAAACTGGTGATCGAGCCTGAGGAATTACGGTATATCTGGAGGCTGAATGAATTTGTATACATAGGACAAAAAAGTACAAGGGTCATAGGTCACTAACCACTTGACCTGATGTGTTCTTCTCTGAGCCTTCGCTTCCGTATGTGTGAAATGAAGAGGTTAGACCAGAAGATATGTAGAGCGACCAACTTATTTGGGTTTGCCTGGGACTTTCACAGTTTCAGCACTGAAAGTCCCATGTCACTGAATGTCCCATGTCCCAGGATCCCCTGACTCCCAAATTTAAAACTGAAGGTCACTTGTCCTAAGGGCCCCTTAAAAGCAAACAGAGACTTGATGAGCATATTTATGGCCTTCCTTCTAATTCTCATATTCTATGATTTGTTAAATAACTAAGGCAATTTAAAAGAGCCTATAGACTTTATGCAATGATTCATGAATCATATAGCATGCAATCTAGCAGATAGACAGGAGCTCTGAAAAGTTGTACAAAATATGAAACTTTTATAGGCAAAAGGGTTTGGGACAAGGAAGTTACACCTGGCAAAAAAGCAGGTTGGTTATTGCAAGGTCACTATTCTTAGGGGATGGCAGGTGTGTACCAGGCAGGGAACTAACTAGTGGTGATCAGGTGACTCCTGATGGACTGGTTTAAGATTTCATTTTTGGAAGAGCCAACACTGTAAGTAAGTTGTTTCAGTTTGGTGATGTAAGACTTAGCCTAAGTGACTCCATTTTGGACCTGTTGTCATGTTTTTTAAGAGGTTATATCTTGAGAAGGAATATTTGGTGGAGTTTATGACAGACTACACAATAAGACAGATTGAAATACTTTATGTACATTAACAATACTATTGTTTTCTTCCTTTAAAAAATCCTGGAAGGTAAGTTATTTAAACACATTTTAGGTAAAAGAGGCTTTGTACGCTAGCTTTTGACAAAGAAACATTAATGTTTATGGGAAAATGGGTTTTAATCTTCCAAGAAAATATCTCACAAGTGAATATCCCTTTTATTAGAGAGTCAGAGGATTTTCCTCGAGCAGCTGCCCTGGCTGTGCTTCTCAGTTGGGTCCTCCAGGCGTCTGGTGCGGCGGGTGAGGACTGGCTTTGCAATCAGGCCCTTTTGCTCCCTTGTTTACCAGCCATGAAAGCTGGAGAGACTAACTCCTCTGTGATACATTTTCTTCACTTATAAAATATAAAGTGCAACAGCTGCCTAGCAATTAGGAGAATTACAGAGTATATTGGTATGTAGTAAGTACTCAATAGATGTTTGTTTTGTTTACCTAAAAAGTGTTCTTTCTGTTATTTTTAAATCAAAGGGAACTGGATCTGATCATGACACAAGTGAGAAGAGTGCTCTTTACAAAAGCATACCCCACAAAAAATATTAAGTATAAATATATATGTGTCTATGCATGTAAATATGTACATATTACATGTGGGTATATATTTACCATTAGTGTTGCCCAAGAGAGCTGAAATATATCCAAAATGTTACTACCGAAAATTAGGATCTAACCTAGGTCATAGAGTCTTACAAACTGTATTTAATTGTTGAAAATAGCTATTATAATGCAGTAAAAACTGATTTAACATATTCAAAATCCATGAAGTCTATTTATTTGTAGTTTAACAACAAAAAAGAGTGCTATAATTGTACAGGCAATACCTTATTGAATGCTGATGCCTAGTTATTATAACAAGGGTAGTTTTAAATTAAAAAGAAATATTTAGAGTCAAAATCCTGAAATGCACACCGCAAGTGATGGCCAAGAAGCGGTAACAGCTTTTAACTTATTCTAGTGTGCATCTATTGCAAACACTACTGTGGGGAGCGATGGGCTAAAGTAAAAATAAGGTACACATAAAGGAAAAGAAGTCTGATGCGATATGCCTCTGAAGAAAGGATGTGAAACTGCAGAGGTTTGTTATGCACAATCATTGGTGATTTAATGGGCAAGGGGCCCAGTTCCTTGAGATATAGAACTGTTCAGTGACTAGTCGGAGTGTTATTAGCCTGTGTTCTAGACAGCAGATAACAGAATTCCTCCCCCAGCTCTACATTTATACATTTCTTAGCTAGGAGACAAGTGTCATTTTGTATTTCATAGCCCAGGCTATTTTAACATCTCCATTTTCATTTGTCTGTACAGACAAAAATGTTGGCTGCCGGAAACCAGCCTTAAATATTAAATTATCGAGTTCAACGCTCATTACCAAGATGCTGTTTAGCATCCACTGTGTGCATGGGAGCTGTGTGAGGCACTGGGAGGAATGATTATGATGATAATTAGCTTACAAACAAACAAACAAATGACACGCATATTTCTTGTTTTGCAAGAGTTCACAGTTTTGCTAGGGAGGCATAACTTTACAAAATAAAATAAGTAATTTAGTTAGGATTATTTAAATATGAGTTTTTGGAACATTTTCTGCCGAATGAAAAAAAAAAATAGGATCAGTGCCAAAGCGGCCAGTTCCAAAATGATGTTCTAAAACTTTAGAAGTTTCTTTGGAGTAGCTAAAACTTTCCAGGAAGTGAAGCAGTTTATAAATAGTTTCAAACCTTTGTGGAAACATACTGAGAAACTGGCAGAAAATGAATCCATGCAGCTTTGACAAAACCCACCTATGCAAGATCTAAAAACAAAATCAAATAGGGCTGTCTATGGATTATGCACCTATTGTCAGAGACATTCATGCAAAACTGTGGGTTAGGTGGTGACAGGATTCAAGCACAAGAGAGTGAGCTAGTGAGTGAGATTCTGGAGTGCTCTCTTAGGCGGCGTTAACTTCACAAAGAACACCCTGTGAAGAAAGGCCTTGGAGGAGACAGATGCTGGTAAGGCAGTTCATTCTCTATCATATGCTGACGATGGCATTTCTAATCCATTGGCCTGGGTATTATTTCAGTGTTACAGCTGTTTCTTTAATCAAATGGGTTGTTCAAGATTCGTGACATAATAGGCATCAGTGCAAAAGGTTTTGGAAATTTGTTTATTTATTTATTTATTTATTGTTAATCCTCACCTGAGGATATATTTTTCCCATTGATTTTCAGAGAGTGGGAGGGAGGGAGAGGGACAGAGAAAATCATCAATGTGAGATAGACACACTGATTGGTTGCCTCTTGCACGCTGCCCAACTGGATGGTATGTGGGGTTGACTGAGAATCGAACCCAAGATCCTTTGGTCTACTGGGTTGATGCTCTGACCACTGAGCAAAACTGGCCAGAGCAATGTTTTGGAATTTTAGGGAGCTATACCTTCCCTATATCTTAACAGGGTGATTTGAAGGGTGTCATGGAAGGCTTCCCAGCTCCTATTAAATCTCACACTTATGAATCAAAAGCCTTGTTATCAGCAAGTCCTGTGTGGTTGAACATCATCCTCTCCCTTTGTCTCTTTTGAAGGTGGAAGAATTGCACTGTTTCTCCCTCACACCTCAGGTCAATGCTAATTAGATCACTTTCCTGTTTGATGAGAGAAATGGGGAAACTTAAGAATGCTAGGGGGTGAGTTTGGGAGGTGCCAGGAGAACAGAAGCTGCAGAAATGGGGTCCAAGTCTGGACCAATTTTTTCCTGGGCTCTGCTGAATGAAATGTGGGATTTGTATACAAGGACTTGAGAGTTAAGAATTGTTTACTTTGTGCAGGAAATATTTTCTGTCCTATCCCATTGGGATATTAGGATGGAAGCCATACCGAAATAATAGTAATCATACTACTAATAATGAAAGAAACTTGTAAAGTTCTCTGAGCATTGCTGAAGGATATGATTATGACAATGTATGATAGTGGACACGTTATCAACATCCACTTTCATGTAAATCTAAGTAAAAGAAAACTTAACTACAAGGGGAAGGAAATAAATCCACGAGCTGCCTTTTGCATAAGGTCACAGAGCAAATAGATTCCAGCCCTGAGAACCCACGATTTCCTTCCTGCTTCTTTTCATCTGTAACCATGCCATTGTTCACCATGCTCTCTCTGAGGCCCCCTCCCCCACCCCTGCCTTTCTCAGTAAGGATATTTTCTATTCGAGACCCGAGGACACTGCCACTGTTTTGGTTATTGCCTTTGCACTTGTGGAGCAGCTTTTAAATTCCCATCTTTTTTAGCAGCTGCAGCCAGACAAACATATGAGTCAGTGGGAGGGGTTTAGAGGAACTGGCTCGGTTCTCCAGGGAGCAGTAACCTTTTGGCAGTCCAACAAACAGCACATTTAAAACCCAATGACTGCAAAAGCTTCCACTGTACATGTGATAGCAACTGCAGTTTTCCCAAGGTCTACTAAGATTTTTTTTCAGAGGGAATCAGGTTTCTGCCTATAGAGAGACACATTCCTGAAGGCTTAACTCTGACCTCATAGCTAAAGTGGTTACAGAAGAAAATCTGGAGACAGCTGGGACGTGATCATGTGGGGGGGAAAGAAATTTGGGGATATGAAAGTGAAAAGCCTTCTTAAGTGGATTTTGTTGCCTGCATGTTCCATACTCCAAATAGCTAAGCGAAGTGAATCTCTCTTCTTTCAGGAGTTCAGGGATTCGGGATCTTTTTCTTTACAATGTTCACGTGATTTCCAAAGTGTGGTTCCCCAACCTGGTGGTCTTTGAGGGCCTCTGAGAGGGTGGGCATTTTCAACTTAATCTTTGTCACCTGTTTATCATCCATGACAGTGGTCCATGGCTAAGCTGCGCTGTGGCTGAAGCTTCTACTGCAAATACCTAATCAGTGATATCTGACCTTTTAGCAAAATGCCAATTTGATCGACTTAATATTAAGAAGGAAACAAAGAGGAGTGGGTTGTTGTTTCCTATGAGAAACCAATAAATGATTTTGTATTTCTCTATTTCCTTACATTGTTCTTCCCCATATTGCATTCTTCATTGTTTATCATCAAGTGAAAAGAATAAGAGAATCTTATGGAAGGATGAATTGTGGAAGCTTGTGTGTGTGTGTGTGTGTGTGTGTGTGTGTGTGTGTGTGTGACAAGTAGGAACAACAATCGTCTCTTTTGCTAAATGAAAATTCAGACAATAGTTTCCTTGATATTCATTTTGCTAAAACAAGGTTTCACAATAAAGTCTGTTTATACTGAAAAAGGCAACAAAATAGTATCTTAGTTAACATAGAAGAAAGTGGCAATTGTTGGGAAATCAGAGCCTCGGTTCCAATGAGGCTGGAAAGTTTTACTTGATGACCCAAGGCACCAAGTGAGGTTCTTGGTTTCAAATAACAGAGAACTTCTGTTCAACATGGGCAGAAAACTAATTTGTTGGAAGGATATTGGGTTTCTTACAAATTGGCCAGACGGCTAGAGATCTGATTCAAAAAGAGACTGGGAACCAAGGGAGGATCAGCAGCTGAGGACACAGCTGAGATCATTCCATTGGCACAGCTTGCTTAGAACTGGTCACTATTACTGTTGCCATTGACATTGGTGCCCCTGGGTGCTCACCACCACGCCACTGGGGCCAGGAATATTCGCTGGCTATTTGAACAACTTGACCTCTATTTCTCAAGAATACATAAATAAGTGGAACAGCAAATTGATGTCTCCTTCTCTTTCTCTAAAAAAATCAATCAATCAATAAAAATAAAATTAAAAAGTGAGCACCTAATTGGCTAAGCCCAGGTCATGTGTGTTTGTCCAAACAGCAGGGGATGGTGCCTGATTTGAAGGGATAGGGCAGCCTGATTTGGGGGGGGGGGAGCACAGAGGGAAGGTAGGGGGGAGGGAGAGCCACCTGATTTGAGGGGAGGGGCAGGAATTTGGGATGTGGGCATTTTTATTTTTAAGTTAATTATATCACTTTATTCATCTTCCAAGAAGTCCCCCTCTCTTACTTGGTTGAAAGTAAAAAAAATCCACCCTTTTTGTACTCCTGCCATACTTAATATATTAGTCTTGCTGCATTGTTCTATTTAAAATTCACATCTGTTTTCCCCCACTAGACTGTTAACTTATGGAGAAGACAGATTGGGTTGTGTTTTTAGCCTCATCACTTACAGTGCCTAATAAGTATTTGGGTGCTTAAAATATATTAGTTGAATAAATTATGTTTAATGATGATATACCAGGGAAGGCTAATGTAATGATAACATGTAAAAAAAGAATAGCAAAGTATTAGTTGAGCACACTGGCTAGTTTCTCTTTCATCCTATGACAATCCTATGAAGTAGGTTATATTCTTTTCTTCATTTATGCATAAGAAGCTAAGGGTCAGCTTAACTAACGTTTCCTGGTTTATGTAACTGAAACGGATGGATCAGGGATTTCAGCTGGTGCATGCTGACTCCAGATCCTATCATCAGAACTGTGCTGCCCCCTGGAGGTCAAGTCAGAGAGAAGAGGAAAATAGACCCAGTCTCAGAGAAGAGAGATCACTAGTTTGCTCTTCTCTGTTCTTAGATGTTCACCTAGAGTGGAAGGTATTTATTTGATGATAGACAAGCAAGCAAGAGTTTGATTTTTACTGATATGAGATTTTCTTTTGAATTTGATATTTTCTTAAAGGAACTCGTATTTTTCATAGTAACTTGACTAAGAAAGCATTCCTTATTTATAGTATTTTTGGCTGTTTGTCTCATAATATAAGCAAATAAAATAAATCCATATGAAGAATATTAAAGTTAGATTTAAAAGTTTTTATATCTCATAAAAATCTTTGTTTTCCTTACTTAGCCAACATAAATCATATAATGAAACTTCATATTTTACCCTAACACTTAAGAATTTTGAATAATTCTTTTCCTTCTCATCTTTAAACGATATACCAAAATTACATTTAGGTTGTCTTTTTTGGAAAATAATTTTCTGAATATAAGTAAAAAAAAATAGTAGTCATCCAGATATTTTTATTGCCATAAATGTACACATTTTTATTTTGAAGGTGAGTTATATCTGAGAGAGAGAACATACCTTCTTTTATCAGAAATGATAAAAAAAACATGGGGTTGGCCCTCAGAAAGCATCAAAAGCAGATTTTCTTCATGATACTTAAGAAAACAGAAAAGATTGTATACAGAAAGAGTGAGCCACGATCCAGAATTTAAAGGTGATTGCTTTGTATTTGGATAATCAGTTGCTAAAACAAAGATATATTCTGCTATGTTGTCACTTTATTTCTGATACTTGAAGCATTAGCACAGAAACATGCAGAACTCATACCTGCAATTGCATTCCTATACATAAGTCTTCTTGTACAGTTCTGTTACTCCTGGAGACTAATTCCTAGTTGTGGATTTACTCAATTTGTAAGTTTCAAGTAAACGGACAAGTAGTAAATGCAGACGTAGAGGAATAATTAGAATTTAAATAGACTTGTGGGAGAAGACTGCAGGTTATGGAAGGCTGAGTCTATCTGTAGCAGGGGGAACAGAGAGGAGGGATAAGAAAAGGGTGAAGGTTTAGGAGAAGCAGGAGATTGTTTACGAGGCTTCGGGTTGTTGACAAAAGGAAGGGAAAAGATCAGGTTCAATATGGAGACATTGGCGATGGAAATAAGAGTAAGGGAGTCAAAAAAAGGGGGGGTAGTTTTAAGAGATGCTAGGAGGTGAAGTGGCTGCGTGGATCACGGTTGTAGTTGCTGAGATTGAGAAGTTCCAGAAAGATGTGATGGCAGATGTTGAGCTGCAGAAGATTTTGTCTTGGGGGCTAAAGTTATTACAGGACTTAGGAATGCATCCTAGACGGCAGCAGATGATGGTGATAAAAGGGCAGGAAAGTACATAAATGCTCAAGTGTGCCTCCAAAAGTGTGCTGAGAGCTGTTGATGGGACATTGTTTGGAGACAGCTGTGGAGAGTATGTAATGCTGACTCCTCCAGCCACTGAATGAAGAGGAGTGGAAGAAAGCAACACCTATTGGAGAGACAGCTGGGAGTAGGCATCATATAGGAAAACTGATTTCCAATAAGATTAGGAGAAAGTACATCTCCTTTTGGCTCTTTCTTTAATTATTAAAGTACTCTCAATGAATAACCACCATGTGGGTGGGCATCATGCTGGATGTTGGGAATTCAGAAATTTGCAGCAGTGTGTCCTCATGAACATTTGATGGATTTTGACGCCAGCTGATGTTGGATTTCAGATCTGACACCATCACCAAGAGTTCTCTCTGGTCCTCTGGGAATTCTTAGCCTCCCTGAGACTCAGTGTCCTCCCCTGTAAAATAAAAACACTAATAACTGAACTTGCAGGGTTGTTGTGAGGATGAAATATATTGTAAGTAAAACATCTGTCAGAGGGCTGCCGTAGAGTGGTTGTTATTATCATTTTGGTCCTCAATCTGATTAGATGATATGCATATAAGGAACCATAGACTGTTGGGAAGACTGACAACCTCATTTGGGAACTCTGGCACTGGGTCAGAATTTCATGAGCCCTAGACTGGGAAGTGTTACCAGGAAGATATGATGAGGAGATAGGAAGCACGTGGGCCACATTAACAGCACTGCAGTGTGCGTGGTGGTCATGGACGCAGCCTGGAAGTAGGGCTCAGGGAAACTGGCGAAAGAAGCAGTTGCATTCGAAACCAGAGAAACCATAAACCTGGCTTCAGTTACTTCATTTATTGGAAAAAATAAACATCCTTCTCTTCTGTTTGGATGTTGTGAAGATGACATGAGGTAATATAAGTGAAAGTGCTTTGACAACTGTGAAGAGTATGTATATGAAAGGTGTTGTGTTAATAAATATTTGTGGGCAGAATTTCCAGTGGCTGCTATTCTAATATAATAGAAACATTTTGGAATTACAAGTTAATGAAAGGACAGGAATCTCTGAGGAGAGAGCTTGCCTGATAACTTCTAGTGCTATCTCATCAGTTATTAGAAACTGTTTTGCTTAGTAACCTGGAATTTGAGGAAATGGGACATTTCTTCTAAGCCATTTTTGAATCCTTAAAAAGGAAAAAAATCCTTACATTATTTATTTGGAAGAATATCAGAAAATGAAGATTTTTTTTTGCCCACCAATATTTCTATTCAGACTTATATATCGCTCTTTTTAAATCAGCCATCTTTTACACGGGTTCCTTCTCCCCTCTACCTACCTGTTGTCTGGTTGGAGTGAGTTCTGCTCATTGGATTTGCATCTTGTTTTATTTGGCCTCCAATGATTGGTTGGCTCTAGATCTTTTTGAGATCTAGCCAGTTAAAACTATGGTAATAATAGGTCAAAGTGAATAAGCAGAAGGGATTGATTCTCCAGAAAGTACTGCCCAAGGAAGACCAGATCAGCATTTGTAATAATAATGTCTAATCTGTTGTGAATGCCTTTTTTAACCTGTTTAAAATCCTCTCAACAACACGATGGGCTTTTGTTATTACTACCTTATTCTAAGGCTAAGAGACTGAAGTGGGAGAGGTAAAGTCACATGCTCACAGACTCCATTTAATCTGTGGCAGAGTTGGGACTGGAAACCAGATACTGTAGCCTTAAGCACTAGGACATACTGTCATTTTAGTTTTGAAAGACTTAGAGAAAAAAAATGTTAAAATGAAAAAAAGATCAATTAATCATCAAAGGCTTGGAAGGGATGATATTTGGTTATTGAGTTTTAGGAGGTGAGGAATAAGAGGACTTTGTGAAAGAGGTAAACTTAGTACAATAATTGGACGTGTGTTTGATAAATTGATGTAGCTTAGTAACCTAAGAGGCCATTTATACTGAAAACCTTCACCCTTCAAAAACTCTGGAGAACCCTGGCCAAATAGCTCAATTGGTTAGAGAACTTTCCCGATACACAAAGATTGTAGGTTCGATCCCTGGTCAGGGCACATACAAGAATCAACAATGAATGCATGAATAGGTAGAACAACAAAATGATGTTTCTCTCTCTCTTAAAATCAATTAAAAAATTCCAGGGAAATACTCATAAAATTAAGTAGCCTTGCTCTTAGGGCAAACATCCCTAAAATTCCTAGGCTTATTAAGGGCAGATAATTAAACAGTTTGCCTTTTATCATTGTGGTGTTCACGGAAACCTAGCTCTGGGCTTTACTAGTATATGTGCTCTGACTGTGAGAACTTCATTCTCATGTCTGTCTTTACAGGGAACTTTCTTCCAGTTTTTCAGAATCACCCTGACACTTCGTTAAGTTTGTAAAATAAATTGCCCTGCCTTTGGCTTTAGAGACTGCATTTTGGGTGGCAACCATGGAACAGGGAGAGGGTGGCTGACAAGAGGCAGGAAGCACAGGGTTTCAGTAGTTTAGCAGAATAACTGAGTTTACTGTGACTTACCAAGCACTCTAAAGAGACACTTTTCGTATGAAGTTAATAAGATCGATTTTTAGATCCTTAAATCTGATTTTGCAAAAGTATTCTGCTCTAATTTGTTGAAATGTGGCTCTTGATACTTCATTCAGAAATGTGGGTAGTGACTTGCTGTTATTTGTAGCTGTGAATTTTTCTGAGACATTCATTTCATTTCAAATGGTTAAATGGAATGACTACTAATTATTTGTTTGGTTTTTAAAAAGTTATTTCAGTTTCTTCTCTTTGAGCAAGTGTTTTAAAGAAACACTTAGGGTTTAAACTTAAGCTATGAAAATATACTATGATTTTAGAGTCAGAGTATGGCATATTATTGTTTTGTAAAATATTTTAGCCAAAGAAAGGACCAAATAAAGAATGTGGCCACTCAGTAAGCTTAGAGACATGGAGTAATAGTAAACTCTCAACACAGTTTCTCCCATGGCTTTCCTGCTCTATTTGGCAATAATAGGAATTACTTTTTGATCAAACTGTTTAGAAATACCAAATTGCCCATTTTAAATATTATTTACTGAGGTATACTGCGTGGGACAAACGGTGCAGTGTTTTGTTTAGCTCCGGAAAGCCAGCAGGGTATTTCCTAAGAGGCGTGTGGGGAAGTGGGACAGTGTAGTGATAAGGTGAAGTTTCCAGAGGCTGTGGGAGTCAGACTGGTGGCCTGGCTTAAGGGAAATATTCTGACTTCTTGGCCTTGGCTCTCACCCTCTGGGCCTCTATGCTGCATTCTCTGAGGCACATTTCATGCTCACATGAGAGGAAAACACCCCTATTGGCACAGTAAGTCACCAGGAGGCGTTCACAAATGCCATCTCTGACAGTTTCTGAAGGGGCTTTTCAGCTGTCACCACGACCCCTGCTGGGCTAAACATATGCTTAACACATGTGGAGGCCCGGTCAGGCTTGGAGGCTCTGCTGCTGCCGTATTATTCCTGGCTCTGTTTTCCACTAGACTTGCCAACATTCTAATTGTGTGGGGCTTGCAGCTGCCACAGTCATGCTAGTTTCAGTTTGGTGTGTCCGAACTCCTAAAGATTCCACCACTTCCTCCAGCTGTCCTCCGGTTGTTAGTATCCGGATTGCTTTAAAGTTCCCAGGCAAAGCTGGGGAGACTCTCTCTCTCTCTCTCTCTCTCTCTCCTCCTCTATCTACCTACTTATCTATCTACCTATCATCCAAGTAGTGCTCTCCATGAATTAACATGCTCTCTTAATTACATACTGCTAGTTCACAGAGGACAGCTTTTTAATTGTATGGCACCCCCGCAGGGCTCTGTGCAGAGGAGCACTTTATGAATGGCTTAAATGTCACCAATGTTTTTCTAATCCCCTTTGTTGCTTCTTGTTAAAAGAGTGTCTGGGTTAGCTTAAAAACTTCTATTAAGCAGAAGGTTTTGCCTCTGTAGCAATGCATGATCAACAACTTGATCATGAATAGGTAAGTTGTGATATTTAACTCTAGCAGCTTTTCATAAGGGATCTGCCATGTTTATTTAAATAACTAGAAGCCCAGTGCACAAAATTTGTGCACAGGTAGGGTCCCTAGGCCTGGCCGGTGATCAGGGCCAATCAGGTTCCCCGCCTCCCTGCCTCCTCCTTCCCTCACTCTCCCAGAGCCCTGCTGCCACTGCTGGTCACCTGCCATATTCCATGTCATCCCTGGTGGTCAGTGCATGACATAGCAAGTGATTGAACTCCTGGCCTCCTGGCCTCCTGGTCGAACCCCCGAGGGGATACTTTAAATATTAGCCTTTTATATATATATAGATTCCTTCAATTTCCTGCTGTGTCTAGACCAGCCGTGGGCAAACTATGGCCCACAGGCTGGATCTGGCCCATTTGAAATGAATAAAACTATTGAAAAAGAAGACCATACCCTTTTATGTAATGATGTTTACTTTGAATTTATATTAGTTCACACAAACACTCCATCCATGCTTTTGTTCCGTCCTCCGGTCCAGTTTAAGAACCCATTGTGGCCCTCGAGTCAAAAAGTTTGCCCACCCCTGGTCTAGATCCTAATGTGGTAGTTTGGACTTGTCAGGATAAAGTAAAATAATCTCTAGGACAAATGTTTCGGTTGGCCCAATGAGGTCTCATTAAAGAGTCTGTAATATGGTTGATTCTGATTTTTTGAGCAACAGCACTGAAGGCAAAGGCAGAAACAGCGATTGGAAGGCAATTCAAATTTATCTCTCCCAGCAGCCACATTTGGACCTTTTCTCTTTTAATCCCAGCAAAAGCCCTATAATCTAGTTATTTTCTTCCTATTTTAAAAATGGAAAAACTGAGGCTCAGAAGTTTAAATGTAATATTCTAGGATACCCATATGATAAATGGTAGAAATAATTTCAAATCCTGGTGGGTCTGACAATGTTCTTTCACTTGAATATCCTGCCCCCAAGGTCAGTTCACACATACCTTTGTAAATGTATAATGTGTGTGTGTTGACTTTGGAAGGCTATTTACCTGTTCTGTTATCTGCCCATAGTGTTGGCCAAAATTATCACCTACTTTGTAAGAATTAAATATAAATGAATGAAGCTCATTTTATAAAATGTCCTTTTCCTATTTGTGTCAAATAAGAGCTATTTATATTGTGTCCCCTAATATCAGATACATCAGGAGGCTATGAAATTATACCAAAGGATGTCCCTGTTAGTGGCATTGAAGCAACCTCTCTTTGGGAATTGCTTTTAGAGGAGATTTTTGAACCACAAAGGGTATGGATTTGTGCTGAGCGTTCAAAATGAGCCAGTGTTTTCTCAAAGGATACAAAGTAAGATTTGATATTTCGAAAGATGGTCTTGACAAGTGTGTTGGGGTCTTCTAAAGGAATTGGCATGGATCACATAGAGAGTACTAGAAAGAAGTGGACCGGGAGCCAGGAGGGAGGTAGGGTAGCATGGTTGTTAAAAGCATAGTCCTGGGAGACAATAGATTGGGTAAACCCCATCTCTGTCACTTAGCTGTGTGACTTTCTCAGATTGTTTCCAGTCTCATCATCTTTAAAATAGGAATAATAATTGTATTAGTCAAGATTCTGCAGAGATACAGAACCACTAAGAGATAGATTGATTGATTTTGAATTTTGGAATTGGCTTATGTGATTATAGGCTGAGAAGTCTCACCACCTGTCATCTGCCAGCTGAGGGCCCTAGAAAGCTGGTGGTGAAGTTCCAGTCCCAGTCCAGAGGCTTGGGGGTGTGGGTGGAGAAGTCCTGGTCTGAGGGTGGGAGGAGACCAGTGTCCCAGCTCATTCAATCAGGTACAGGGGGAGGATTTCCCTTCTGGCCTTTCTGTTCTATTGAGGCCCTCAACAGACTGGGTGGTGCTGACCCTTACTGGGGAGGGCCATCTGTTTTACTACCAATTCAAATGCCATTCTCTTCCAGAAACACGCTCTAAAATACACCCCAAAATAATGTTTAATGAGATATCTGAGAAACCTGTGGCCCAGTGAAGTTACATAAAATTAACCATCATGACCATTCTACCTTTTTCCCCACAGATTATCATTATTTTTAAAAAATATGTTTTATTGATTTTGGAGAGAGGAAGGAGAGGGACAGAGAGATAGGAATATCAAGAATGAGAAAGAATCATCCATCGGCTGCCTCTTGCATGCTCCCTACTGGGGATCAAGCCCCCAAAACCGGGAATCAAACTGGGGACCCCTTGGTACATGGGATGTCACTCAACCCAACTTGAGCAATACCAGCCAGGGCAAAATAGTATCTTTAAGAATATGCAGATATTATTTTTTTAGCCTAATGTAGAATGCCATTTTTACTGTAATTTTACACATTCATTCAATTCTAGTAAATTCTTTGGATGACAAAAGCAAATACAATAAGCTTGTCACTGTAAAATTTGTGTTCCTTTTCAAAAGTTCAATGGTAAATTGAAGTTGATAAGAAACCCATGTTCTGGAGCACAACACATGAAGAACTTTATTTAATTCAAGGAAATTTAGCTTATAATATTCAAGTTTACAATGACTGTACACAAAATAGTCTTGGAAAGTGAAGTGAGCCATATTTTTGTTCTTAAAAGGACAACTCCGTTTACATTATAATTTCAAAGCTCAACTAGCATATTTCATAAATAATATATATCTTTATATAAACTGAACCCGTTATACAGTAGAAAATCTTTCAGTATAAATTTACAACCTGTATATTCTGATAATTTGAAGATTTTCAAAATGTCACAAAATTGTCATAAGCAATATCATCATTGAAATTGTTTTTTACAAAAAGAATGCTCTCCTTTATTACTTCTACTGAATAATGTATGTTTTGGAAATATTGTGTGTTAATTTTTAAGAAAAGTAACTAGAGGCCCAGCATGCGATATTGTGCGAGACCAAACCCGCCGCCCACTGCGCCCTGGGACCCAGAGTCAAGTCCCTGCCCACCCGTGCGCGCCTCGCCCACTCGTGCCAACCTCGCAGTGCACGCAGCCTCCTGGTGCCGTCTTTCGTCGTTCCGCCCTGACATCGTCACGACCACGGGGTTTTTATGATAGAGATAATATAATTTATTTGAAAGGTTCATTTTTTTAGAATAAATCAATGCTTCTTAATCAGTTGTCCAATCTGCAAGCATTGTAGGTATAAATCAAGTTACAAATTAAGATAGAAACCTAAGTAAGACACACATTGATTTTGACAATTGCCTGCAAGTGGAATAGCCTGAAGCCAATGAAATTCTTTCCATTGATTTCCAGATATGGCATTTGGGATAACCTCATGGTATTAATGTGATGGTCATGGCCTGGTATTTGTACTCAGCTATGTAGTAGAGTAAATTTAAATTGATAAGATTGAATAAATAGCATTTTTCAGATGTTCTGGATGACAGCATATCTAATGTAATTGCATTTGTCTGCCAGTTTTTATGTTAGAGCACAAAAGATTTTTACCATGAATAATTCTGATAGAGACATTCAATTCACTTTCATCTATAATATACTACAAATTACAAATTTTCATTACAACTATGCAATCACTTGAGAAAGGAATGCATTTTAAATCAGGTTCCACGCCAAATATCTCATTTATGAAGCCATGCTGCTTAAATTTGGACAAATTGGTTACCTTATTGAATATAGAAAATATCAGAAGCATTAAAACCGTATTTATTAGTTATAAGACCTAGTAATACCTATACCTGTGCAGTAAGTATTAAGAGCTACTAATAAAGCAGCTTTTAAAGTGGGAGAATTCCATCTGCTTAATTGTGGTGAATTGTTGAGATATGATTATGTAGGCCTGGGTGCTGAAACATGACTAAAATATTCAAGTATCCTATCAGCTCATTTAGGCAGCTAATAAATGTGCCCATTAGATAGTCTGATGAGATATTGTGGGCTTCAAGACCTGATCATAATGGTGATTTATGCCTGTATAGCTACTTTTATTATAAGAGTGTGAACGGCTATGTGGTCACTAACTAATTGATCACCACAATCTCTTTATGAACTATATTGGCTGGTATTTATTTATTGTTCCTCCAGTATTGAGTCACTTTTCAAGAGACTAACATTTTAATCAATTCTTTTGGCTCCAGTAGCTACATGGCTTGAATATATGATACTGGGTTGAGCTATAATATTTAGAAACTCAGTGATATAGCTCCTTTTATCAAAAGTTTTATTCTGAACCCTAGGCACTCTTGCCTTACTTTTCCAATTAGGTTTAACACTGTAGCTTTGCTAAGGCTTTCTGATTCTGTCATGCAGAATCACAGAATTGTGATTGGAAGTGACCTTTTTAAGGCTTCAGGTTCTGGTTCCAAGTATGAATTCTCTTCTTGGCATCTCTGAAAGATGGGCATTGGGCCAGGATGGTAAATGTGTTCCCTGGAATTTGCAGTGAGAAAGCCCTACTTTGAGTCTTTACCAAATGAATCTAGTGGGGTTAATTGCAGATTTTTTGAGATCAACTTTTCAGTGAAGAGACAGCTTGAATGGTTATAGTTTTATTTTTATACCAAGGTAAAACTATCTTGCAGCAGTCTTAACATAGCTCTAGGAATTAATAGGATATGCAGCCTCTACTACTAGCATTTTGGCTCTTTTAATGATTGATATGTTTCCTTTAGGCTTCCCTACTCTGTGATAAATATTTTCATTTTCTTCAATTCCAAAATATTGACATGATGCCCAAAGTTCTTGTAGATCACCTTCATCAGCATCTTCTGATATCCACAGTTGGCTTAAATTATTGTTGCTAGCATTGAATATGTTGGTTGTTGATCAAAAACAGTAACAGCTAACACCCCCTCCCCCGCCCCAAAGCAGGCCTTGTGATAGCAGTTTATATGCATTATGTATTTACTTTTTAAAAAATTAAACTTTTGACTTTAAGATAATAGATTTTATCACATGCAGTTGTAAGAAATGATGCAAACAAATCTAATGCACCCTTTACTCAGTTTTCCCCGATAGTATTACTTTGCAAAGCTATAGTATATTATCATAACCAGGATGTTGACATTGATTGATTTTACCTATATCATTCAGATTTCCTTAGTTTTATTTGTACTTCTTGTGCTTGTGTATTGACCTCTCTGCAATTTTATTACATGTTCATGTTTGCCCACCACCGTAGTCTAAACATTTTCATCACCAGAAAGATCCCTGGTGTTGTCTTTATATATAACATTCCTCTCCTTCCTGCTTTTCCTTTCTGACTCAGTCCTTAACTCCTGGCAACCACTAATCTATTCTCCATTTCTATCATTTTGCCATTTCATTCATGTTATATAAATGGAATCATGCAATGTGTAAACTTTGGGGGACTGGATTTTTCTCACTAAATAAACTTATCTGGATAAACTCCCAAATTGTATATATAAACAGTGCATTTTTTTTCACTGTGGAGCAGTATTATATGGTATGGATGTATCACAATTTGTTTAACTATTAATTCACTGAAGGACATCTTGATTGTTTTGAGCTAACATGAACATGAACAATTGAGTACAGTTTCTTTTTTTTTTGGTGAACATATGTTTTGATTTCTATGAGAGAAATTACCAAGAATGCAATTGCTGGGTCATGTGGTAATTGCAGATTTAGTTTTAGAAGAAACTGCCAAACTATTTATTGGAGTTTCATACCAGCAATGTGTGTGTGATCTAGTTTCTCCATCTCCTTTCCAGTTTCTTCGTATCCTTTGGAGTTGTGATTATTCTTAAAAATTTTAGTCATTTTGATAGGTGT